>NC_073350.2:25175000-25475000 GCF_027580225.2 Misgurnus anguillicaudatus | reverse complement strand
ATTCAAACCAGGCGAGACTGAAAAGGAGATCACGGTGAACATTATTGACGATGACATTTTTGAAGAAGATGAACACTTCCTGGTTCATCTCAGCAACGTCAAGGTTATATCTGAAGGAACGGGTAATGGGAACCCGGGTGTCAATCACGTGGAAACGTTAGCTGGTCTTGGCCTTCCCTGCACGGCTACTGTGACTATCTTTGATGATGACCATGCTGGCATCTTCACATTTGAGGAACCCATGGTTCATGTCAGTGAAAGCATTGGTACAATGGAGGTTAAGGTGGTGCGTTCCTCTGGAGCTCGTGGAGTTGTGGTAGTGCCCTATAAAACCATTCAAGGGACGGCAAAAGGTGGAGGAGAGGACTTTGAAGATACCCATGGAGTCCTGGAGTTCCAGAATGATGAGATTTCGTAAGTGTTACTTCTTCCTTTAAACTATGCAGTTACAATGAGTTTGTTTCCCCCATACACGTAAAGAACTGAATGTTAGATGGCAAATTCAAATTCGTAGTGATCTTTAGAGAAAGTAGTACACTTTAGAAGTGTAGTAAAAATGTTTCATTATGCAAATTTGTCAGTAAATGTATTTCCTACCAGGGTCCCTTTAAGCCATACGATCGATTGTCTTTCTTGATTTAAACTTCTCAGCCTTTGCTCATTTTTTCTCATGGGATTTTTTATCCGACTAATTTTCCTTCACAGCTTTCTTGTTGCTTTCTTTATCACCTTATCATTTTCCCTCTAGCTTTGCTTATTTTCATTGATCCAGCTTGCATGTATCAGAAGTATGTGTCATTTTGGTAGTCTTATTTGTATAAATATTCTTATACCCATTTTTTGAATCATGTGTATGAATTATTTAAGGAAAAGTAGCTTAATTGGTATGCCAGGGAACACACATACACATTAGTGATAAACTGTGTACCTTGTAAATCACTGTAAGCTGTTTTAGATAAATGTGTCTGCCACATGCATAAAAATTTAAATATGGTCATATTTATATAATTATTTAAGTATCAGTATGCAGTAGCATGCATCTCTATCTTAAATTCACAATGAAACGGATGTTGCGATTGTTTTATTTTCCCCGTTGTATATGTATATCTATATTCGAGTGAAATGGCTTCTGAAATGAGGAAAAATGGTAGGGCGGGACTTTAATTCATCCATTTAGAATTGATTGGATCGTTGAAAGTCGGGTCATCTTGCTAATTGCTAATCGCTGAGATCTTTTACCAGGCCCCACCCACCTGAGATAGCTTGTGATCGGAAGTAAAGAGAGATTAGGTGTGTTCGACATCGGCTGTGGCTGGATGTAACCGATCGGCGAGATTAGCCGCGTGCAGGTGGGGAGGAGCTGAAAACGGAGACGTGAAGTCGGACGCGCTGTGCTTCCTGTAGTTTGCGGCATTTACGTCAGGCATGGCTGATCACGTGCCGTATGCTTGCTTTATCGCAATAAACATGATTTGTAAGATGTAAACTACATAAAAAGTGAATTATACTGTTTTGAATGTCCGTGTATGAGCATGAGTGGAACTGAAGATGCTTACATCATCTGTTTTTGCGGTAATGAAGTTCAGGATAAGCATAAATTATTTGAGTGCCAATGAAGTGGGGTCTACGTTTTTTCATTTCTATTTCCATTTTGTTTTGATGAGGATGACACAATATAACATCGCGACTACATGAAAAGAGCTTTAACTGTTATAAAAATACAGATTTGTGAGCATTTGTGGAACTGAGGGCGTGAAAATAAGCACGAAACACATGTGATTGTTGTCATGTGGTGAATCCGACCAATGGTGAAACAGCTGTGTCGTCATTACGCCCGTGCAGCTCCTCTTCGGGAAATGCGCTGGCTAACTCAGGCGGCTGATCTCGAACCGCTCTCGCGGTACTTAAAAACCATATGACACAGTCACGTGCCTGCAGCGCCAGCTGAAGTCGGACAAAAATACTAACCGTAATGCACTGCTTCAAGTCAGCCGCCGATCGGTCTGCGCAGCGCCGCATGAAGTCGAACACACCTAATGTTTCCCAAAAAATGAAGCTCTCAAATAAATAATTTAAATAAAAAAACACAATATTCCAAAAAATATAAGGTTTTTAATATCAATTCTTTAGACTGGAATACACTGGAATGCAAAACTCATTACTTGGATCAAAAAATTATAATAGAGCTGCTCATTAGTCAATGTGATTAATCTGCTTTAATAATAACAAACCTTTGGCACAAAATAAAGGCTTTTAACAAATGTGGCCCTTAAAGGGGTATTTCACCCAAATATTAAAATTCTGTCATAAATTACTCACCATCATATTGTTCTAAACCTGTATGAGTTTCTTTATTAAACACATAAATAAATAAATGAATGCAGGAATAAATAAGTCATTAATTAAGCGCATAAATAAATAAATGTAGAAATACAGAAATAAATAAATACATAATTGCAGAAATAAATAAGTAATTCATTGAATGCAGAAATAAATGCAGACATAAATATATTGTTTTGTCAAAAGTATCATTATTATTTTTGCACCACTACATGTTATTTATTTATGCATTTATTTATTTATTCATTTATTTATTTCTGTATTTCTACATTTATTTATTTATGTATACATTTATGTATTTATTCATTTATTTATTTATATACACTTAAGTCATTTTTTCGTAGTCCAAAACCGTCAGTAGTGTGCTTTATCAAAATATTTTCTTTTGTTCTCCCTGTGTCAGCGTGGCTTTACTTCAGGTACTCCGGTTTCCTCCCTCAGGGCAAAAACATGCAAGTTACTATAGGTGAATTGGAGATACCAAACTGCCCCTCCCCAAACCTGTGTATGGATCAACTTCTCTATGCACTCTAAGAACGGATGTGTTAATTTTATTACATTATTATGACATTATGCATCATTTTGTGTTGATTTTGTGTTACAGTTGTGTTAAAAGTAACAAAAAATGTGTTGTTCCAATAACAGTCTGGGAAAACGCATTTAGTGTGTTGTCCCTAAGAGATCCAGCTAGACCAGCTTAATAAGTGACCAAAACACATCTAGACCAGCTTGCTACACCAGCAATACCAGCTAAAACCAAGCTGGGAGACCAGCTAAAACCACCAGCTTATGCTGGTTTTAGCTGGATTTTTCAGTAGGGCTCGCCATAATATAACCATAGATGCTGGAATGGCGTGAAGAACAAAGAAAGAAAGAGTGAGTGAGGCAAGTACATGATTTCCACCAGGCGAACGAGACAAGTTTCGAGTTCAGAACAGCTCATTCGTGTGACTAATTACATTTCCATGACCATTGCGATGCACAGCTTGAGTTTGGGCTCCAGCACCAGAGCTTCTGGCAAGGAGCACAATTGTATGATCACGTACTTGACAAGGTGGCCTGCTCCCCAGACATTTTCCATGGCAGGCAGAATATAACGATAACAGATATACCTAGCCGAAGATAAACAACTCTGAATAGGGTCCAAGGTGTTGAAATGGAAAAGGTCAGTTGCTTGCGCTTATTTTAAGCTGATTAATGGGAAGACGTGCGCAAATGTAAACGGAGGTAAACTAATTGCTTTGAAGTGAGAAACTTAACCACGCTGATCTGGCCGTGTCTAGAGATGAAGTTCCATATATGGACAGGTCTCTTGTTTGGAGAAGAGGGCAGGTCCCTGGATCCCTTTCCGAAACGTTTGGATACTCGCTGGCTGTGAAAGATTTGGTGTTACTTCAAATTACAAATGTATGCTGTGCACTTCCACATAGTTTAGATCAGACAGTCTGGCAAGCTGGGAAATCAGGTGTTTTGTTTTGTATCTGAATGCGAGTTAATCATACGTCTGAGGTAAATATGAGACGTGCCAAAAATGAAGTGAAGCATACTTTAGACTCAAGGATGTCTCTTTTGTAATGTTTCTTTGGAAATGTCTTTATCTCTATTATCTTTATCTCTATTTGTCATATTCTTTAAGTACAAATGAATAGGACTAATTTCCCCATAAGACAAGGATAATCTTAAACTCCCTTTGATCACATGGGCACAAACCAGTCCTAAAATACTAAATCTTAAATTTCCATTTTGTTGATGAATTACCATTAAGTGCTTCATCCGGATGGGAAGCTGTCATATACATAAGTGAACCGTCTGTCTCCTCACAGGGTTCTGTCATGCTGAGTAATGAATTTAATGTTTGTCATTAGCAAGTTTTAATGTTAATGTTGCTGCACTTTCGTGCTAAGCATGGTAGATTTCGCATCATGTCATTTTTGAACATTAGTTGCATTTCCATTATCCTTAAAATTGTGCAAATTGAAATTGCGAATAGAAAATATGCTCAATGGAAACACTCCCATATTTCGCAAAAAAGTTTTAAAACTCATATGAAGTGTCTTGCCTACGTCTTCATCAATTAAACCTAATGGCTAAGTTCAGTGGCTGCGTATACCCAAACCTACCAACATCCGTCTCAATGATTTTTGGTATGACTTATCACGAGAGGGAAAAAAATATGTTGTAGTCGCATAACAAGGAATGCATCATTATTTAGCAAATATCATTTTGCACAAATCTGTAATGGAAACCAGGCTAGTGAGGCTTCTACTGTAATGCACAGTAATGGTTATGTGAGTGTGTTGGTGATGGTTAAAGAAAGAGAATGAGACTTGTAGAAAAAGAGCGAACAATCAGACACAGAACTAGTATTTTAGGCATGTTTATTTTGGCTTATGCTTTACTGGATCTCAGATAAAACTGCACAAGGAGGAGACAAAGTCTCGGGGGATGAAAGTTTCCATCAATAAACTTTTTGTGAAATCCCTGCAAATGCCTTGATGTGAATGGTGATTTCTATCAAAAAAATTATTCACCATCTTGCTTGTTTTAAATATGAAGAGTTTAGTTCCAAAACGCAATAAATCCATTTTGACTAATTTGGGTAAAAATGTATTTTCTATACCAAGAAAGTGACAAGATGAAAACCACTATTTTCTGTTACAAACTTTCACATAGCATCTTTAAGTTATAGTAACATTAAACATTCAAATCCATAATTTGATTTTCAAAGATTTATTATAAAATGCTATATTGAATCAATATATAAATGTGCATTCATCTTTGCCATGTTATATTCATTTAGTTGACTAGTGGTATACACTGATAAAAAATAAACATTAATGTCATTAATCAGAACACTTACTTTGTCATATTAAGAACACTGTCATTGCTGCTGTTATACTTGGGACGTCTTCGCTAAACTTTTTTGACAGCGATCAGCTGTAAAAAAAATTTGTCCTGCTCAATTTTCGTTGACCTTGCGTAAAATAATGGAAAGTTTTTCAAAAGATCCCCTTGGGTCAATGTGTTAGCATGACAGAAGCTTAATGCTGTCGTGTGAGAACAAGCAACGGCCGGCATTTGTACTTCGTCCTAGTGCCTCTCACGTAAATTATTTATTTTTGATTGCTTGCGTTTCTTCCCCGCCACAGCAATTTATAAGTCATTTATAATCATAAACTCACATGTAAGACATCATTCGAAACTGTGAAGGGTCAACTTTTATTTGTGTACATTCATAATAGCAACTAAACTTTGTGCTTTTATCAAATAAACTAAATTAACAGGGTGTCTTTCAGAAACACGTTAAAAAAATCAATTGATACTCCGTGAATACTTGTCACACAAACATGGTGAGTTAAGGTCTTTAGTAAAACACTTGGCTGCATGACCTTTGTTATCAGGACACATTATCCGCATGTTTCCTCATGCGCAGATACAAGAGTTCATGCCCCTGCCCAGGGCTCATTTTTTGCAACTTAATCATGTGACTGGGACAGACAACTTTAGGTGTCTATACACTACAGTATGAACACTTTGAATTGAAGAGACGTGAACCCAGATGAATTCAAGGAACATAGAGGAATAAAAGAAAAAGACAAAGAAAACACACTTCAACAATATGAATGAATGAGAGTTCACATCTTTTATATTGTTTCTCTTGTTTCATTGGTCCAAGACTATGTCCTGATTCTGCAAGAGAAGGAAAGATGCTCCAGGGTTTAGTGGTATGTTTTTGGAGCATTATGTTTTATCCCTGTCGAGGAGGAGAGCCTTCTGTCACAAGGGTCTTGTGCCAGCTCAGAGATGCCCAGACACACAGCCTGATTTCATGTGACTTGTTTCACAATGCAATGAGAGCCTCAGCAGTGCGGCACCATTAAATCACTGCTTGCATCTTGGGATTATTAATCGCATTAGGTCGCCCCTTTTGGCTAGATATCATCTTATGATCATCTATGACTAATCCAAATTATTTCCAGGGGTTTCCATTCATGCTAAACGCTAGCGGCGTGCGTCTTTTTCAGTTTCTATTAGCAAATTAACTGTTTTTGGAAGCCACTTTATAATGGGTTACAATGCAGTGATGTTTTTGTTTCAAAGTGTGATGTATAGCAAACAATAAATAAATACAACAGTGCTATTGAGACAGTCACATACTCAGAGAATGTCGTCTTAAGGGAAGTCATAAAAATTGTATTAAAGATGGAAAAGGTTTTTTTTTTTTGATAACATGAATCAGTAGTTGGATCATGAGCAAGCCAGCCGCCATCAGAATAACCCTCGGTGTCCCTTAAAGGCAAGTTTGTTCTTTATGAATTTTTGCTAAATCTCTTAGCATTACTTCCGCCTGCTTAGTTCAGTTTATTCATTCATGATGAAAAATCCATGCACACAGTGATTTTAGAGTGAAAATAAATGTTTTGGTTTAAGTTTTACTAAAAATTAAAATAAAAGGAATATGTCATAGCTTTTTAGTGGTCTTTAGGGGTATTTAAATGTCTGATGGTGAGACATACTGTAGGCGGAGCTTGGGTGGGTCCACAGAGGCAATAGCCAATGTAAAAGTCTGACTATTCCCCTTCATGTACGATAACAGATATGGTGCCTATAATTAGGACTGTGGAAAATCTCTGCAGAATTTCTCCCTGAGACTGGAGAAGAATGTAAACAGTGAATTGTGCATTCATTCAGCAATGTTGTTGTTTTAGGGGGGAAAAAGTTCTGGTTTTAGATGTGTTTCTGATGGTTCATTTATTTTATGTCAGAACAGCTCTTACTTTAGGAAAAATGACATTAAAAGTTCCACACATTCTTTCTCTCAGCTCTCTCTCTTTCTCTCTCATCTAACTGTAAGGTTTTCTTCTTTTTTCCCTGTACTTTTTGAACACCAACATAAACTCAGTATTTTCCATGACTTCAGCCTAACAGCAACACGAGGGCAGGCAGGAAGATGGGAAATGTCCTCCTGCAAACTATGGAAAAATGGATCACAGTGATGGATAACCATGTTTTCTGCATCTGCATGTTTTGCTTTAAAGAGGGAAACTCTCTAAAATTAAACATAAGTGGAAAGAAAGGAAAACTCAAATCCCCCATAGCTTTTATAACATTAATTATGCCGTCAATGATTTGCTCTTTGGCCCATTTGCTATAGTCATTTACATGACTGTACTGTATTTTTTTACCTTTTCAGCTCAGCTGTTTTCAAAGCAGTTAATTTTCAGAAATCATTTCATTTGTTTGTTGATTTAGCTGTTTTTTTGTGTTAATATTTGGATAATGGTGACTTTTACCACTATGCATGTTTTCTAGCTTATAAATGCCAAAATAATATGTTTTCGGGTCGCATTATTATTTAGAGTAAATTTTTCCATTCTCCCCCCTATTGAAATCATTGCGAGGTCCCACACTCAACTGCACGAATATTGGCTGTCCCAGGCGAAAGATTGCTATCGTGAAACAATCTCACGAATTCTGTGATCGTGGCTCTTCATCGGTGGTTCTATGTCGTACAATGAGAGTGGTTCAAAGATGGCCGTTTTCCCGGTCTTGCGTCCAAAGATAGCCTACGATAGTTTTCTGGCAGTGTCAGAAATTCGGCATGATCACCGCACAGTGTGTTCGCTGCTACGACCTGCGCGCTGGTATTTGTTTACCACGAGCGCATGCTGGTGATGTTGCGCTAATGTGTGACGCAGCCGCCGAAGCTTCCGTGTCATCATCGTACAGTCTACATGCCTGTTGTACCCGAGTTTAAATGATCCATGTCGCACAGTGTAATAAGTTAATGATCTTATAGGAGTGCAAAAATCCTGCAGTGTATTCCGGGCTTAAAACAGGGTTCCTCAAATCTTACCCTGGAGGTCCGGAGCACTGCAGAGTTTAACTCCAACCCTAATCAAACTACCCACCTGTGATTTTCTAGTGATCATGAACATAGACATTATATACGTAGACGCCTCATAGACTGACACTGCCATTTGGAGCTGACATATCAGCGAGGCCGCCATCTTGGATGGATCCCCAATGCGCTCCCCTTGCATTTATTTCTACTGAGGAAGGTGTGTCCCCAACTACAATAATCATAACTCCCCGATTTTTTTCTGGATTTTCACGTGGTTTTGGTTACACGTAAGTAACGTTACGATGGCATAATATTATAAATGGTAAAATTACCCAAATTATTGTTCAATCTTACTTGTGAAAGGCAATCCCAATGCGATCTGGTATCAATACTGCGCCGATTTTCACTCTCTGTTGACTCTGATTAATTTGGTGCTTGCGTAGAGTAAGGATACGGAACCAATATGGCGGCGACGTTCCAGCACCTCATGAGGAGTCTATGTATGTAATATCTATGATCATGAAGACCTTGATTAGCTTGCTCAGGTGTGTTTGATCAGGGTTGAAGCTAAACTCTGCAGTGCTCCGGACTTCCAGGGAAAGATTTGGAGAAGGGGGCTCTAAGACATGCTGGGTTATTTTCAACCAAGCATTGAGTCAAAAAGGAACTCAACCCATGGGTTCGTAAATGAACCTATGCTGAGTTGTTTCTCATTGTTGAGTCAGATATAAACACTTTCTGGGTTCGTCCATTTTTCACCCAATACAGGGTTGAAAATAACCCAGGATTTTTCGAGTGCAGTTTAAGACTCGACTGAATCAGGAGGTCTTTTTTGTGTGGAGTTTGCATGTTGTCCCTGTGTTACCGTGGGTTTACTCCAGCATACTCTGGTTTTCTCCCACCGGACAAAGGCCTACAGGTTAAGAGAACTGGAGATACCAAATTGTCCTTCCCCAACTTGTGTTGATCCAATTGTCTGTAGATTAACTAGTTCTTGCCACGAATATAGCAATAGACGCCATATATTGAATATAGCCATTTATGTAAGGAATAATTGACCACACCTCAAGACATCGATCACATGATATATTTAAAGGCATTTGTCCGGTTTTAGTACTTAAATCGCTATTGTGAGTAGGACTATTTCTTCCGTGTCTCATCCAATGGCTCTTTTGCTTGTTCCAAAACATCATTTTAAAGCTGGCAATGGAGGCTTGAGCCATTGATAGCATTCTAATGCAGTTATTAATGAAGTTATTAAAAAGAAAGCGAGAGTGACAGAGACACAAACAGAGAGAGAGAGAGAGAGAGAGAGAGAGAGAGAGAGAGAGAGAGAGAGAGATTGTGTGAACGAGGCTACCTCTGTTCTTCTCTAAACAGTGCTGTTATTGCCTCAGAAAATCGTCTGTCATGTTGTTTTTGTTAGTCCGTTATTACAGTTAACTATGCGAAGTGATATGGAACTGTAATGCGGTCAAGAGAGCTGTCTGGAACTATGTTCACCGTGCATTTCCCAGAAAATTATTGCACACCTGAGAACTTTCATCAGCCAATCAGATTCAAGCATTCAATGGACCCGTCGTATAATAATGAATAAATAATTGTTGTGTGCAAGATAAACTCTCTTGTGGTTGCATTGGATTTTAATTGGATTTTTGCTTTCCCTTTAAAACCTTTACTGCTGTTTAGGACATGTTGCTTTATTTGCTGCACTCGAAAAAATAAAAGTGCCTCACAAAAGGTTCATTTGATCATTAAAAGATATGAAGGAAATGGTTCTTCTAAGAATATTTAACTGAATGGTTCTTTGAGGAGCCAAAAATATTTTTCTCTATGGCATTACTGTGTAGTGCGGAGTGTGAAAGTATCCTCCCCAACACTCCAGACCACTTCACATTATGTACATATTGTTGACTGCACTTACATAATAGCTCATCCTTTGTTTCATTCTGTTCCAGCTTCAACACTTGAAAATCATCCTACGAGGCATTAGCTTATTAGGGCAATAACTTTCTATAACCGCAGTCCAACATGGTTTACATACCATTACCGTTATCCTCTCATCAGTTTAGTGTCTGACAGATTGTTTTTTTATTCCCGTCCTGGCTTCCTGGCCGATATTCTTTTATAGCATTACTCTGAGGGTGGAGGAGAAGTGTGTCTTTAATTATCATCTCTCATTACCGTCACTGTCACTATCATTGTCACAGGCTTTTCCAGTTAGTTAAGGAGGAGCGCAGAACGCATTTAAGTAGTTCAAAATAATACCCTCTCAAGTGCGTCCAGGAATAGGTCTTGTTTTCTGAAGTGCTGTTATTTCCACTTCCTCTGCTGATGTGCCGGGCCTGTTTTGTTCATGGACATCATCAGCTTGAGTGACAGTTCGAGAGAAATGGATTTTTCCAGCTAGATCCCACAAGCTGCTTACCTCAGTTTGGGATGTAAAGTTGCCTCGTGTGTTTTTACATAATCAGTTTTTAGTTCATCAGTTTTTAGTTCATCGTAAGGCTGAAAATGATTAAGTTGGTGTCCAACAGTAGCGTGCGACATGAGAGAAATGCCTTTCCATTTGACCCCTAGAACAACTGATAGAAGTGTCATAATGTACTCGCCGCTCTCTCTCCAAAAATAATAATCTGGCATCAGTAATCATATTTGTGAACTTTCATTAGCAGGCACAGCAGCGGCTGCTCCACGATCTCCCTTAGGCTGAGAAAGAAATTACTTTTGACTAAATCCAATGACTGATTGATGTCTGGCTGTGATGAATGTAACAGAGGCTTTATAATACAGAATCTTTTGGTATTTTCACATGAGAATGACAACATGCCATCAGAGTCCGTGACAGAAGTTAACTGTATTAAGCAATGATTAATTATTCTGGGGGACAGCAATCATGTTGTTACAAATCCATGTGACTTTTTCCTTTGCAAGTACATTATTACATTTACTGTAATATAGCCACAAAGTACTGTATGTGCGGTATTTACGGTACTGTAGGTGGAGTTAAAGTGAGCCTGAACGTACTGCCTAACCACATATTGCTTAAATTACCTCTTTTTTTGGAAGGAGATTAGGAGCAAATGACGACTTATGAATTCGGCAATCTGTTCTTTTAAAGTTTGACATGTATGCTGCATTAAAGTCTTTGTTTACTATATTTTGGCACAATACTCTGCTTTAGCTTCTTTGTCAGTCCTGGGATTTGTTAGTCAAAAATAACAAGATTTTGCTTTTCTTAAGCCATTGAAAGTACAGATTAGGGTGAAGAGCACAGAAAAAGAAAAGGATTAGGAATGTAACCTGGTTTTGAAATAAGCCATCTGTCCTCTTAGCTTCGTCACATTAGATTGGGAATTTGTGTTGCTGACGAATATCTGACTGTTTACACAATAAGTCTTCATTGGACATGTTGTTATAGGTCAAAGATTTTATACTGAAAAAATAAGATCAAGTTCAATTACAAAATTCCCAGAGGTTAAATAAGGGAATAACGTTTTTACACACCGCCTAGAAATCACAACATTTCATGACTCATGCATGTTTCTGTGTTTATTATGCCACAGACAATGTTCTGGATTAACACATCGTCTGTGATGTGTTATACCAGACTAAACAGATCGTAAAACGTCCAGACATTGGATTGTGTATATCGTGATCATATCACAATAAATCTGTACCAGTCACTCAGTTCAGATTTAGTTATTAGGAGAAAAATGTTATAAACTAATATAACAGAGAGCAAAGCACGTCTACACAAAAAAATTGTGAAAATGTACTGTAAATTTAATAATATTCTGAAAGAAAATGACCAGACATTTGTGAACCTTAAAACACAATCAATGAAGTGAAGTATTTTTACAGGTTTTTCATGTAGATAATATCTCAAATATTGTAACACGCTTTTTCAACCTGTTCGTTTGCATCGGATGCTCACTAGCTATTCTCGGGTACCTGACCCGAACTGACTTTTTACCTGAACACGACGTGCATAAATTGTATATTTTATTTTGAAGAAAGACCATCCCGAGACAAACCTGACAAAACGTGGAAATTTTTGTAAACCCGACTGGGCCCGATTGTAAACGGCACCAACGTGTGTGCAGTCTGCAGCCCCACATGCACCAGAAAGAAACTCCGGTGGCCTCGCAACCAATTTGGCACGCTGCTCCATTTATTTTCATTTGTTATCTGACGACGACACCAAGGTAACCAATTACAGTGTGTATTCAAAATTGATTAATAGGTCTGGCTCAATGAAAATTAACCTATGCCACACAATGTCACAAGCTCTCTTGGCAAACGAAAGATATTTTGGGTCTTCTCGGGTCCATTCTGCAAAAATGCATTCATTTTAAATTTCACCAGGGCCGCTAATACTATGCCTCCCATATGAAAAAATACTATAGTATATTATAGTAAAATTACCATAGAAAATGTAGTAAAATTACTCTAGTAAATACTGTAGTGTTTTGAACCATACTATAGTAAATGTACTACATTAAACTGTATTAAAAGTACTATAGTAATTTATAGTAATTTAACTAAAGGAAATGAAGTAAAATTGCTCTAAATAATAGTGTTTTTGAACCATACTACAATAAAGATAGATACTACAATAAACTGGATTAAAATACTATAGTAGTTTATAGTAAACTAACTATAGGAAATGAAATAAATTACTCTAGCACACTGAAAAAAATGATTCATTGAATTTAATACATTTTTTTAAGGTAAGTGGTTGCAATCAATTTATTTAAGCTACATTTAAACAAAAAAGATTAGTACCGTAAAATAAAATATAAAACTTTTGTTTAAATGTAGCTTAAATAAATTGATCGCAACCACTTACCTTAAAAAAATGTATTAAATTCAATGAATCATTTTTTTTCAGTGCAAATACTTTAGTATTTTTGAACCATTCTATAATAAAGTAAACTGTATTAAAATACTATAGCAATTTGTGGTAAACTTAATAGTAAATGTAAAATTTCTCTAGTAAATACTATAATATCCTAGTATACTACGAATACACTAGTTTACTGTAGTAAGAACTAAAGTATACTATGGTACTTACTACATTTTATCAGTTTACTATAGTTAATACTATGATATATGTAGTAAATACTGATATACTATAATTTACTACAGTTTACTACAGTAAATACTAAATTATACTACAGTATTTTTTCATGTGAGACCCACGTGAATTTTTTAGACCTAAATCCGCTTGAGTCGAACTTTGGGTTTTTCGGACCTGTAATGCTCACCCAAGCCACTTTTTAGATGTTTGGTTAGTTTGATTTGGTGTTTAATTTTTTATTCTGTATAATTTAAAAAATTCTATTAGCCAAAAAAACAGCGCATGTACTTAAAGGAACAGTATGTAGGATTGTGGCCAAAACTGGTATTGCAATTACAAAACTTGTGGCTAAAACTGGTACTGCAATCACACAACTGGTGGCCAATACACAAAATGACAACATAAACATCAGCTGAGGGCTGCAACTCCACTTTTTAAATGACAATATCCTGTCCAGACCACTGTTGTGAGTGATATAAGTATTTGAAATGAAAATGATTTCTTAATGTCTAGTGACATATCAGGGCCATTTCATGATTAATTTATATACATTTCTTACATACTGTTCCTTTAAATGCAATTGATGCAGATAGACAGCATATATGAAAAGTCCTATATGAAAAAGAGTAGTGAAGGATTTGTCTTGTCCAAGCTGTTTGTGCAGGTGCACGGCTTGACAGAACTGAGGACAATTTTCACACTTTGATAATCCGTCTCTATTAGTTGATAACAGCAGCATAGACCATGACATTTCATCTGACACTCTTATTCTGCCGTCATTTTGTCCGCAAGCAGAAGTTTTTTCTGAAGATTGCTAAACATTTTACAGCTGCGATAGATACAACAAATCAGCCTGGAGAAGATAAGTGACTCCAAAACCTCTCTGCAGACAGATAAGATATAAAATAGTTACCCAAAATAGTACATGAAAATGCATGCAAAATGATGGATTGCTTGATAACTGTGTTGCTTTTAATACAAATCTGAGTGGTTGTGTGACAGGTTTGATGTTGCAACAGGATATCTCTGTCCATCTCTAAGGAGTGGTTTCCTGGACTGGGTTTAGATTAATCCAGGACTAGGCTTTAGTTGAATTAGGACATTTAAGTAGTTTTTACAAACAAACCTTACAAAAATAATAAGGTGTGGATCTTGAGACAAAACAATAGCATGGATATATGTTAAGATCAGTACAAGGTGTTTTAAATAAAGGCAGCTCAAATAGGAATTACAAATAGGGATTGTAATCTGGATTACAATTATGAGTGAAACAGTTGCATAATTGCCAAAAGCGTCCTTTTTGTTTGTTTCAGCAGTATGTTTGGGCACCAATTCATTTTGTTGTTTACGAACAACATAACTACCATAATTATTTGTTACATTATATTTTTTTAGTTTTGGATATATAGTGGTGGTTTCCCGGACAGGGATTAGCTTAATCCAGGACTAGGCCTTAGTTTAATGTTTAGTTTTATGATTTTTGTCATAATCGTGCAGCCCTAAGCTCAAGCATGCATTTTAGTCTGGGACAAGAATAAGCCCTGTTCGGGAAACCAACCTTAAATGTTTTGGTAATCATTGTACAGTTTCAGTAAATGAGTTGTGGTAACATTTGAATTGTTTGTAATGCATACTACACGGCTAAGAATGTGGATACCTCTTGTTTAATTAACACATTTGACTATGACGAATCCTTTGAGGGGACATATCATGAAAATCTGACTTTTCCATGTTTAAGGTCTATAACAAGCTAAAAATGTGAAAAAGATCAACCCAGTAACTTAGTTTTGGTAAACCATTCTCTGCAAGCATGTGAAAAACTAGATAATTGAAATTTGTCCCTCATTGTGATGTCAGAAGGGGATAATACCGCCCCTTAATCTGCACTATCCAAACTGCCATGTCACTGCCATTTAGTGCACCCAAAACGGCACATTTTTTGCTCACACCTACAAAGTGCCAATTTTAACATGCGATAATAAATTATCTGTATGCTAGAACTTCACATACGTACTCTGGGGACACCAAAGATTTATTTGACATCTTAAAAAAGTCTTGAAATGTCCCCATTAACAATTATTTCAAATGACTTACTATGCATTCAATCTATATATTTTTTATCAGTATCTGTGTTCCTTGGAGAATCAAACCCATAACTTTTGCACTGCCAATGTAATGCTTTACCAGGTATTATTATTACTACCAGAACAGAATCTTAATTAGACTTCACACAGTGACTTTCTTGTGAATAGCATGATTTCACTTTTTGGAGGGCCATTTTCTGTTCCAGCATGACAATGTCTCTGTGCACAAAGCGAGGTCTAGAAAAAATAATTTCTTCTGTCTGGTATGAAAGCATTTGATTGGCCTGCACAAAGCCGAGTCCTGAACCCTATTTGACACATCAGGGATGAAAGTGAATGCCGACTGTGTGCCAGGTAATCACTCATTGTTGGTGCCTGACCTCACTGATGCTCTTTTGTACGTACAGTATGAGAGCAGATGCATGATCTGACATCTAGTGGAAAGTCTTATCAGATGAGAGCAAACTATTAGGGAGGACCAGCTTCCTTTTAATTTACACCCATTAGTAGATGTTAAGAGATATGCATTGCAGTATTTTCTGTCAGAGGAGGTTCAGTGATATTCCCTTTTGGTCCTCATTGGGCCTACAGCATTCCCAGGGCAAATATTTATATTGCCAGAGGAAACTGACCCAAACTCAGCTGCTCTCATGGATAAATGTGTCTGTGTATGCCCTGGGAGGCAGAACAGAGACTGTGTCAGGTCAAAAGTAAATTATTTATTTCTGTTGCTTTGATAGCAAACAGGGCAGTAAATGAAAAAAGTTACATTCAAGGTCATGTTTTGAATGTTACTGGATGGTTTGTATTTCTGTGGAATGCTGAGACATTAATTTTAAGATTTCTTACTTTTGATTATGAGGCAGGCAGGGCAGGACTTAACAGGGTGGAGGCCCCTGGGCTTGAATAAATTTTGGGCCCTACACTATCAGAACAAAAGGTACAAAAGCTGTCACTGGGACGGTACCCTTTAAATGGGTCCTAATATTTACCATTTAGGTACAGATATACTGTAGGTACATTTGTACCCATTATATGCACTCTTTAGGTACAAAGGTGTACTATTTGAAAGGGTACCACCCCAGTGACAGCTTGTGTAAATTATCTTCTGAGAGTGCACATACAGTAAACAACCTAAAATAAAAAATATATCATAGAACTATATTTTAGGGAAGTTTCCCGACAGGTGTTTAGATTAATCTAGCACTTGGCCTATTGCTAGGTTATATTAGGGCATTCAATTAGTTTTTACAAACAAACCTTACAAAAAACATCACTGGTGTGCGTCTTGAGACAAAACAATGGCAATGATATATGTTAAGATATACCAGTGCAATATGTGTTTAAATTAAGACAGATCAAACATGCATTTTAGTCTTGGACTAGGATAAGACCTGACTAAACTGCCCCTATATCTCTATAGCAGAACATAAGCCCAGTCTAAAATTAAATCATGTATTTTTAGGGATGTCACAAATCCAAATGAATCATGCACATTAAAAAATACCCCATAACAACATTTAAAATCATTGTGTTAGACTTAGCTTAAGAAGAGAATTATATGTTTTGATTAACATTCACCTTATTACACACCATATAAAGTTATAAACATAATCAACAAGCGTATTTTGTGCATATAGCCTAAGTAGTGCAGTGAAAAGAAAAGATTTTAGGATGTTATTTAATAATTATGACAAGACCATCATGTAATATTAGACACCAAAAATGATCATTAATTAATTTCTGCGTCTGATATGAACGTAATACATTAAAACCTTGAACGTAGATATAAAAATGAACACTTTTCAGAAGTTTAAACTGTGATTCTGTTAAGCACAAGCAAACATGCTGAAAGAGAAACTACAGGTAGGCAGCAGGCTAGCTAGTGGATTATATCAAAAACCCTCAGGACATCAACATGGCCATGAGAATCCTCACCTCTAGATGAAGTAATAAACTGGACTGATGATTTAAATGTTGACATAATCATATGTGCGTGGTTAACTCTCCGGATTTTGTTATGTTTCGTAGCTCTGCTCCACTCGTTCACAGTTTGGTTACAGTGTGAGCTGCAGACTGCGAGCAGATTGGATTTCATTTGGCGCTACGCAGACCGCTTGGTGATGATGTCAAAGTACCGCGAGAGCGATTAGAAAGCAGATTTCTCAAATCGCTCTCGCGGTACTCTGATGTCATTTTTTTGGCTGTTGTTGAACCACATGAAAACCCCCGTCTGCTTTACAGTCACCTTTGCGCCGTGATAATTTGATTTCATATAATGATCGGATCGCGGAGTGCCGCATGAAGTCAAATGTACCAAATATCAAATAGCCGACTGTATATGAGGTTCAACCCGCCAAAGTAGCAAGTGGAGCATGCGAATGGTGAGTGATTCAGATGTCAATTTATGAATGAAAGTATCAAAAGTTTGTCACACAATGTTAAGTATTTTCACGCTTTTTTAAATGGGTATACGGAAATCCTTGACCTTTCCTAGTGGGTATGCTGCGTATCATGTTAGATTACAAACAAACAAGAAAAAACAGAGTTACAAGACCTACTCTAATCTATCATACGGAGCGCTTCATTTTCGCGTTGCTCTTTCTCGTTATCTGTAAAGCTCATTTATGACTCTCATTTCGCGTATTCGCTATTATACCAGCATCTATGAGTTTCAAAAGCAGTAAACTCAGCGCGTCATATTCAGCACCAAGATGACTGACATATATTAACGAATTAAATGCAGCACCAACCAATAGGCTGTAAAATAAAAAATGAAAACGACTGAACAAATCAAACGAACGCAAGCAGGCACGGAGGCCCCTATTGGCCGGGGCCCCTGGGCTCAAGCCCACTCAAGCCCAATGGTAAGTCCGGCCATGGAGGCAGGTAGATAAGGGCTGGTTATACTCGCGCTTTGGTCCGCAACGCAAGCCTCCGCGGATCGCGCGCGCGTCTCACCAAACGGACGAGGCGTTTATAGTTAACGCGCTCGCCGTTGCACTATTTTTTTAACCACCAGGCGGCGACGCGAGCAATAAAGTCAAAAACAAACACAAAGAAGAGGATAGAAGAAGTCGTCCGCTGGAACAACCCTAGTGCTTTTAACATTAGAGTTTGATATATATAAATATGAGAACATGAATAAAACAACAATCTTTTAAATATGTCTTTATTAAACATTATCATTTCATTAACGTTTTTACTAAACAAACAGTACAGACATCTTAAGGTTTATATTTTATTCCTCATCCAGTGGTTCATTCAATACAAATATAAGCCAAACATTCTGATTCATGTAAAATAATTCGTGTTTTAAACTGCAAAGTTTCCATACTTTACTTCCAGAGTGTCAGATAAATATATACATTGTTTTGCTTGGATTTATCAAAGAGATACGTCACAGGCTTGCCTGCTCGGACAGAATCGCCTCGAGTTCGGTCATTTTCGGATGCGGAGCCGCGCGGAAAGTTACAAAAAATGCCGTGCACAGCGCCACGCGAAATGGGGTCTCGCGCACCCAACGCGCGCGACCGCCCACTCCGCGTTGACGTCATTTTTGCCGCGCGCACCAACGCGCTCTTGCGGACGCGGCGACTATAAATGCCGTGCACAGCGCCACGCGAAATGGGGTCTCGCGCACCCAACGCGCGCGACCGCCCACTCCGCGTTGACGTCATTTTTGCCGCGCGCACCAATGCGCTCTTGCGGACGCGGCGACTATAAACTAGGCTTTAGAGTCCGTGGTTCCCAAACTTTTTCAGCCTGCGGCCCCCCTTGTGTACGGTTCATTCCTTCGCGGCCCCCCAAAGAAAATTTGTGACAAAAAACTGTTCTAAAACTCCACATTTTAATAAAAAACATTAAATTATACAAAAAACAGTGCTTTTGGTTAGTAGCCTTATTTTTTTAGATTTAATTACACAGAATTCACGATAAATTAATGTATTTCATAAAACTGGGGCCCCCCTGGTACTATCTCGCACCCCCCTGGGGGCCCCGGCCCCAGTTTGAAAACCACTGGATTAGAAGACATGTAATGACATACACTGGTCCCAAAAAGGCACACTTTAAAATGCTATGAATGTTGTGGTATTATATGATGATATCAAACCAAATATTTGTTTTGAAGAAAGTACTAGCAAGCAATTTTGCATTTAAAAGAAGTCTTATAGCCGTTCAAATACAACCCAGACGTCTAGGCTTAAACAAGGCAAAATTTGGGCTGTCAATGAAAGTTGAAAGACATTTAACCATAGTCAAAAAATAAACAAAATAAAATCAATCAATCAAACAAAACAGCTTGTTGACTTTGCTTACATGATGGAATATCATACATCTCACAAAATATTTGCAGAAAATGACATAACCAATTTCCAAGATGGTGCTGTGGGGGCCCCAATTTTATGACATTTTATAAAATACATTAATTTATTATAAATTCTGTGTAATTAAACCTCAGAAAAATAAGGTTACCTAACCAACAGCACTCATTTATCATTTAATAGGTTTTGTTATGTTTAATTTAAATTCTAAGTTTGAGATTGTTTCATGTCATTCATTTTTTGCCTTACTGGAAATAACATATAACAACAGCATCTGCTGAAAAAACTTCATTTAAAATCTACATCTTCTGCAACGCACTGTTTTTCATAGTCTGTTCCTGGCTTGCTGTGTTCGCTCCCAACACAGTGGTGTGTCATAGTCTGAGTTTTACATATCAGATCTGGTCAATAGGTTTAGTAAGCCATGGGTCGTCTTAGCATTGCTTTAGTCATAGTCTTCCAGCGTTAGGAAAAAACAGCTAATGAATATTCCAGCTCGCAGTCAACATCAGCCAAAAGCTTTCTGGTTTAAAAAGCACTGGTGCGGATTCAGTCACAAAAACTTATGCCTATAGACGGTTTCAGCAGTAACAACATAAACAAGTGGCTGTCGTTGTCCGCACGTAATTTCCGGTAAACTCCACTAAGAATAAATAACAACAAAGTTCTTTAAACGTAGTTTATTTATATAACAAGCAAAAAACAACACATCGATTACCTAGGAAACCAAAACATTTGTTATTCTCGACGAGGCATTTCTTCAAGAGATCAGCTTAGCAACTACAGTAGTCAGACCATTAAAAAAACACACCCGGAAGTAAAGTTCGATCCAAACGTGTATCGCGTCAGCGCACGTGTGTCCGATGAAACTGTCTATAACAGGATAGGGTTATACTGAGAGATTTAAATGGTTAATCACCAGCCAGATAAGAGAAGAGCCGCTAAAACTAGTTTTGGTACAGTATTTTCCATAATTCTGTAATTTTTTTACAATAATGAATTTACACTGTTATGCTGCAATCTGGAAATGTTAGCATGTAGGGTTTTTACAGTTATCTTCAGAGACCCCTGTATAAAAAAACTAAATCTTTATTTTGCTTGTTATTTAAACATATATTATATTTTATGATAGTCTCTATAAAATGCTATGTTATTTCGATCCCATGGTTGGGTCTAAAAGGAACAAACCTAACCTATTGTGCCCAAAAAATTTTTACATTTGACTAAGGGTGTCACGATTTTAAATCGAAATCAATCGAAATTAAATCTGTTTAAGTTTTACAAAAACTTATTTTAGTTGCTTAAGAGTTATGAAAACAGCATTTAAACATGACTTATTGGGGTATAGTCTCACAATCTTGTCTGACGGTAATAAAGGTGCATTTTTACGGTGCAAAGTACTAACAGAAATGTTAATCTGACATGAAGTTTCGTTTAATCAGGTATGTGCGCGTGTACCATATTTTTCCACTGGCAGCACGACTAACATGGCAGGCCATCTCCGGGTTCAAGGTCAGATATTATATTTCATAAAAGTCTAGTCTAAAAATGGCATAGCATTTTTTGTGCTTTCAAAAAAAATTTAATTGAGAATCTAATTGAATCATGACCTTAGAATCGAAAATGTAATTGAATCGAGGATTTGGAGAATCGTGACAGCCCTACATTTGACGAAACCATGAGTTAAAACAACCCAACATTTCGGGTTAAAACAACTCAGAATAGGTTAATTTATAAACTAACGGATGAGTTTCTGTCTTTTTGACCCAACTATGCAATTGAAAATAACCCAGCATTTTTAGAGTGCACTTAACACAGTTGTCTCAAACTGGGGGGCGTGCCAGAGGGCCCCCAGTTTTATGAATTTTTTTAAAATGCATTATAATTTTCATAAATCAAACCTCATAAGGCTACTAACCAACAACACTTTATTGTAATCTGCATTGTTTGTTTAATTAAAATTTTAAGTTTGAGATTGTTTTATGTCATGAATTTTCTTTGGGGGAGGACACGAAGGGATGCACCCTAAACAAGGGGGGCACACACTGAAAAGTTTGGGTACCACTGACCGATTGTGAGTTAGAAACTTGGTTAATAAAAAAGTTTTTTTCCTAAATTTGATTGCAATCTTTAATTTCACTTTTTCAATTAAAGAATCTTGTTTTTATTTAAAGATCTTACATACTCTGGTGGAAATGCTAGGGATGGCAGGCATGGCCATGTCTCTGGGGAGGTGTAAATATTTCATGTTAATTCTGAAACAATCCAGAGAGTATTAAAATATTAAGTATCATGAAATCAGGCAATTGTTTTTCAGCCAAAATATTAGCAATAAGTATAAGTCTTTGCCATAACATAGCATAAAACATATCCATTATCGCTATGTCTGTCTCTCCATTTTTCTTTTGGTGGTACCATGTAAAATAAATATTGTAACTTGTCAGTCTCATGTCATTGGCTGTGCCAAAATGGTAAAAAGCAAGCTGGTATCACCTTTTGGTTTCAATCCATTTGGCATCACTTTAAAGGGATAGTTCACTTTGTCATCATATACTCGTCCTCGTGTTGTTTTAAACCTGTATGATTTCTTTTTTCTGATGAACACAAAAGATAAAAAAAAATGATGGTAAACAAACAGCAGATAGTGACCATTGACATTTATCACAATACTTCCAAAATATTTTTTCCTACTATAGAAGTCAATGGTCACTTTGTGTTTGCCGTCATTTCTCAGAATATCTTCTTTTGTGTTCGTCAGAGAAAAGAGATTCATGCAGGTTTGGAACAGCGTGAGGATGAGTAAATGATGACAGAGTTTTCATTTTAAAGTGAATTGTCCCTTTAACTCAAGTTTGAATTATTTTAAAATCACAGTAAGGATTCAAACAATAAATGTTTACTATAAAATCTTTTACAATTTTAACCTATTTAACTCTACTTACATTTTTATTTACAGGTCGGAAACAGGCAACTATAGTTAAGCGCTTTCATGTACCCTATACAGTCTGTCATTGTACGTAGTTAATGACAGAAGTGCAACCTGTGATATAAATATAGTAAAAGACGTATCCACTGTTATCTTCACATTAGTTTACCCTCCATATTTGGTAAGCATTGCTACAGGCAGATGAAGCGCCTCTGGATATACTCAAACATTGGAATGGTGCCCTGCGGATTGGCCTATAAAATGAGTTGATAGACCGCTTGTGTCATTATCCATAGTGGTAGACAGCGACCGAGAGAGGGAAGGGGTGAGAAAGGAAGCATAAGAGAAGGAACATATTAGGATTCAGTGCATTATGTAAACACAATGTCTGGTTCTGTTGCACAAGCTTCACTATGAATATGCTCAGACGCAAAACAGTACAGCATGTTTTTGGTGTCAGGCATCCGTACATGCCCTGCATCCCTGAGTGTGCAGTGAGTTTACACTTACATAAATCTATAATATATACACAGACAGACAAAATAATACTGTGCACTTTATATCCGCAAGCCTCCATCTGTTTTTGTCCTTGTTGTTTTTGTCGCATTGTGTCAGTCTGTGAATTGTTGAGTCATTTCAGACTGCCACAGACGTACAGGTCCCTGTAGCTCAATTGGTAGAGCATTGCATTAGCAGCACAAAAGGTCCCGGGAATACACATATTGATGAAATGTACCTTGAATGTACTGTAAGTTGCTTTGCATAAACGCATCTGCATGCTGTTTCATGCATTCGTTTCATTTAGGGAAGTAAAAATGCATTACCAAATATTCTCCTGTCATTTTTTATAATTTTAGCATTTTTATATACTAAAAGTGAATTATAGCTTTGAACTGAGAGTCATTCTACATCTTTCAGCTACCTTTTCAGTCATGACATCAGTTTCCAGACCAACCTTTATGGGTTTTCACAGAAATTTGGAATAGGTTTTCATGAATAAAATGGTTAACATTACCTGAATTGACTTTCATGATATGTTCTGCAGCATAAATTACACAATCATACCCCAAACAATACATTTTAAACCCATTATATGGCTATCACAACATACCATAGTGGATATGTAAAACATGTAAACTCACATCCTTGTAGTGGCAGTAGGTGTAGTTATCATGACTGTAACTTTTTAGCAACTTATTCAAGGCGGGATGCATAATTTTTGAAAAACACTTTGGAAAAGGGAGTTGGGCCGAGTACCAAAACACACTTAAAGCCAATCAGCAGTAAGGGGTGTGTCTACTAACCGACATCGTTGCCTGGGTTGCGTATGTCTGGGGTGGGTCTATCAAAAGAAGGTCCAGATTCTGTTGGGGTAGGGGCGTGTTTGTTTAGGTGATTTCAAATATCAACATTGGCTTTCAGAGATCATGCACCCCGCCTTTAAAGGGGACATATCATAAAAATCTGACTTTTTCCATGTTCAATTGCTATAATTGGGTCCCCAGTGCTTCTATCAACCTAGAAAATGTGAAAAAGAGCAACCCAGTAACTTAGTTTTGGTAAACCATTCTCTGCAAGCATGTGAAAATAGGTAATTGAAATATGGCTCCCCTTGTGATGTCAGAAGGGGATAATACCCCCTTTAATCTGCACTATCCAACCACGGCACTGCCATTTAGTGCAGATATCAGCTCATTTGCATTTTAAAGAACACACCCAAAACGGCAAATTTTTGCTCACAAAAGTGGCAATTTTAACATGTTATAATAAATTATCTATATGGTATTTTGTGCTAAAACTTCACATGTGTACTCTGTGGACACCAACGATTTATTTGACATCTTTAAAAAGTCTTGTGAAATGTCCCCTTTAAAGCATGGCTGTGTGTAGTTGATGTTGTACCTTAATTTATTTTAACCTTAGTCTAAAAACTCATTAGAAATTCGTGAAGCTTAGAAATGTTTCTTTCCTTCAGTAGTTATGGGTCTAAAAACTGATAATGCTGTTCGTACTGCATGATGTGCCACCTGCTGTCTTTCCTTGAGCTTTTCTCACATCTGCAATCTTGTGCTCTCTCTCTCTCTCTCTCTCTCTCTCTCTCTCTCTCTCTCTCTCTCTCTCTCTTCTTTTTTCCTCTCTCTGTTCCTTTCTCTTTCAGCAAAACTATTCAGATCAATATAATCGATGATGAGGAGTACGAAAAGAATAAGAACTTCTTTCTGGAAATTGGGGAGCCACAATTGGTGGAAATGAGTGAGAGAAAAGGTGGGAAGTTTCTCCCCTCTGTCCCACGTCCCTGAATCAACCCCTGTGTGCTGCCATCTTATGGGTCGAACCGGAAATGTTAATATGCAAACATTGCTGCAGTCAGTTTTTTCGGTAGTTGCTTATAGTCCATCCACAACCTCTCCAGACTGTACATACATTACAAATAGCATACTGTACGTTACAAACAGGTATTCTAGGAGGAGAATATAACTATAAAGAGCTATAATGTTTAGGAATTTGGACCATTCATTCCACAGCTGTTAGGGGAATCTGACCATGTGCCTTTAGAGATCTCATTGGTACACCCAAGCACGCTTCATACCCTCAAATGTGATTTTATGTTCCCCCAACAGGAAGACCATAAAGGTTAAAATTCTTGACCATGAGGAATATGACAAGCATGCAAACTTCTTCATAGAGCTGCAGGAACCAGAATGGAGGAGGAGAGGATGGACAGGTGAAAGATGGCAAACAAAGTGAAACAAGCCTTTTTTTCTGTTTTGCTGCCCTTTATTCTGGCTTCTTTCCTTTCCTCCGCTCCTCCTTCAAATCTGATCCTCTGCTGTTGTTTTACTGTCATCCTCCTGCTGAGTTTTATCCTCAAACAACCTTAAACATCTTAAACAGCTTGACTCTATTTAAGCTAATTTGTGATTTTAGCTAAGACTACTAGGAGGAGACGCGGAGAAACTAAACCATAATGAGAGGAAGATACTTACTGATTTAGTTTGCACAGTCCTGTTTTCTCTACAGCAGAGATAAGATACAGACTTTAATATCTAACCGCCTAGCTTTGTAACCTGATCTCATCTTCAGAGAAAATCACAGGGAATCACTGATATAATGTCTTGCACTAGAACAAACGTGGGATTTAGGACTGTTTATATTAGCATATACCATATATAATATATAGATAATAATCAGAATATCTATTCCATTTAAGGGATGGTTACCGAAAAATAAAAGTTCTGTCATTTTTTACTGACCCTCAACTTGTTTCAAACCTGTATACATTTCTTTGTTTTGCTGGGGCAGATCTGGGGCACCATTGACTTCCATAGTATGAAAGAATAATACTATGGAAGTGGGTGGTGCCCCAGTTCTCTTTTTGGTTATTATCACATTTTTCTTTGTGATCAACTTGAGGATGAGTTAATGATGACAGAATTTAGATTTTTCCGTGAACTATATGGGTGATTCTCACGAAATCCAGACTTAGAAGGTGTCCAGCATCAGATTTTTTTTAAAAGCCCTTGAAGCAAATTTGTTTGCGCATATAAGATTAACATCTGATCTTACTATAACCATTATTTTTAGAGGATTTAAAAAATATTTCCTATAGAATTATTTACATTTCTTAGATTATCATTATCAAAAATTATCATTACCGCAACATAATATTACATTAAATATATGCATTTACAAACTCGTGTTTCGGTAATGAGAACTAAAAAGTTGTCTAGATACTATGACAAACAAAATTTCAACTTTTAGAGAAAAATAAGAACTGCTTATCTGGTAGCCATCTTGAGTGTTACAGTCAATTATGTCCCTTCCAACAATTTTTTTTTAAATGTTAGTTCATTGAGGGCTTAAATAATGATTGAAAATTGTTGTGGAGGATGAGAAAATTTTTCTTGGATACATTTATAATCTTTATTATTGTCTCTACATTTACCACTGATCACCAAATACCACGTGTTTCTTTACCGTAAATGTTTATAGTATAAAACATGCTTTTTATTTTTTAGATTTTTTTTATTATAAATTTTCCATGTCAAAGAACCCAAATCCAGTCATGGACACGTTACGGTAATGAAAATGTTCCCCTTAAATGTGGAAAAAAACTAAATTGGTTTGTATGATGTCATTTGAAATCAAGTGCAAAATAGTACATGAAGAGATGTTTATAACTGTATGCTTCTTATTTTGATACTCTTACTTTGCATTTACTTTTTTATCAAAATGTTTCATGACACCTCATAAGTCTAATTTTGCGAGAATCACCCATATGTTCTCAATAGTGCAAATTACAAACGTCTTTCAGCTTTTTATGTTTGATGAATTCCAGCTAATTCTTTTGAATTTTGAAATCACAATCAGATACTTTAGTAAATAAAAACAAGCAAACAAATACAATCTCACAACCTGGACACAAACATATACTGTAAGCAAAGATATACAGTATGCACACTAACCCCCCTATTTGTGTTTTTGTAAAAGTTAATTCATTCATATTCATTTTGCTTTGTCTTGATGTTTTCTTCCATTTTCTTGTTTGCTTCGTCTCTTCCGTTTGTCTACATCAGCTGTGTTGCTGCATGAGTTTGGTAAGCTGTCTCTTTCTTTTTCTGCTCATTTTTCTGTATTCACTTCTGAAATTGTTATCTCATCAAATGTGATTATGCAAGTCTTATCTGTTACTCTATGTACTGGGCCAAAAAAGCATTCGGAAACGCATGAAACTGTGAATATCTTAGCATTAAATAACAAAATGTCGAACTAAGTGGATTTTTAAGAAAGTAAAAGCACTTTTGAGAAGTTTGAAATGATAAACAAGAGATAAACTGTGTTTTTGGTGACTTGTTTGTAGATTATATTTATAATGAACTATGGGTAACCTGCTAGGGCAACAGACTTCATACAGTACACCCACCTAAAATGAGGACCATTTGAATTACAAGAAGAGTGACAGTAGTTCCAAAAAAAAAACCCTTAGCATTTGATTTTAGAAACTACATTTTATGTGTTGTTATCTGATGAAATACAATTTGTAGATTTTAAAGTATGGATTAAAAGCTACAAAGACATTTGGTTAAATTATCCAAAATTCAACATCTGAAGAGATTAAATACTGCAGCAGAGATTACTTTTTTCCTCTGAACAGATATGTTAAAACATTTATGTTGAACATTTTTTTTTTCCGGATATATGTCTTTTAGGATGTACTTCTAACTGTCATGTTGATCTATAATGACATACATCAGATTCATCTGCACAGATGAACTGAAACGCACATACTGTATACTGAAAATTACTATGCAATTTTATAGTTCAACAGAGGTGGCGATAGAGAGCCCAAAACTACAGACTGTGGCTTTAAAGGAATATTCAATTTTCTTAAAAGAAAATTCCAGATAATTTACTCACCACCATGTCATCCAAAATGTTGATGTCTTTCTTTGTTCAGTTTGAGGAAAAAATTGCAGGATTTTTCTCATTTTAATGGACTTTAATAGACACCAACAATTAATACTTAACTCAACACATAACAGTTTTTTTTTAACGGAGTTTCAAAGGACTATAAACAATCCCAAACGAGGCATAAGGGTCTTATCTAGCAAAACGATTGTCATTTTTGATAAGAAAAATAACAAATATACACTTTTAAAGCACAACTTCTCGTTTAGATCCGGTCGTCATGCGCTAGCGTGACCCGACGCAATACGTCATCACGTCAAGAGGTCACAGAGGACGAACGCGAAACTCCGCCCCAGTGTTTACAAGTGTGGTGAAAGAGGACCGTTCCTACATTGTTGTATGTCAACTGATACTAATTAATGTCTTTGTGTCAGTTTATTGTTTACATTGGTCCGCTAATGTGCTTTTTATATATGTAACACGTGACCTCCATAACGTCACTACGATTTTACTTTAGGTCGCGCTGGACCGTACCTAAACGAAAAGTTGTGCTTTAAAAGTGTACATTTGTTATTTTTCTTATCAAAAATGACAATCGTTTTGCTAGATAAGACCCTTATGCCTCGTTTGGGATTGTTTATAGTCCTTTGAAACTCCGTTAAAAAAACTGTTAAGTGTTGAGTTAAGTATTAATTGTTGGTGTCTATTAAAGTCCATTAAAATGAGAAAAATCCTGCAATGTTTTCCTCAAAAAACATAATTTCTTCTCGACTGAACAAAAAAAGACATCAGCATTTTGGATGACATTGTGGTGAGTGGATTATCTGGATTTTTCTTTTAAGAAAATGGAATATTCCTTTAAGCATCTAAATACATTTGGGGCCATGATTGTGTAAATCATTGTTATTTAGGCATTCATGTAGTAATTTTCTATTATTTCATGTAATTCACCCATGGAGTTAATTTTTACTCTTTTGTGGTTTTAGGTGGATTCATAAAGACAGGTACGTTACAGTAATATTTCACTTAAAATGCTTATACGTAACACAATCTCTGCTATTTAAGCTAACCTGCTTTGCTAACCGAGCAAAATACTTTTCAGTCATTTATCTTTTCTCTGATAACTTTTTCTTTGAAAGATAAGCAGCTACATGGAAAGAGATTTTAAAAAATGTCACCGAGCTGAAACTAAATATAACATTGGGTGTGTTCAGTAACCAGTTTGCTGCACAGTCAAACATTGATGCATTTTTTCACATTACGTAAAGTAGCATCTCAGTGTGTTTAATTGACTTGATAGGCCTTTATGTACTCAAATAAGACCAGAATTTAAGTATCTCTGTTTTGGTTGAGTGGCCTTCACAAAATATAATTTTTCTGATTCAAACTTCACAGGTTACATTACTCAGCCTTTAACTTATCTCCATGACAAGATTGTCATTAAGGTTCACCAGCACCTTATTATCAAGTTGTGCACATGGCACTAGATTCTTAAGTAATAATTAATGCATGAGCTGTCATTGTGTCTTGATCTTTATGATAGTTTACTTCATAATGCATCACAAAAACATTGCGACAAAAACGGCACAACCCAACATTGCTAATGGCAAACATGTTACTACCTGAGAATGCATAACCTGTCTTATGATGACGTATTCGTAACCCCCTTAATGCACTCGCTTGACTGTGACAACATGCTCAATCACTCTTCAAATACCTATTTCACTTTAAACGATCCGAAAAACAGCTCCAAGGAGTGTCTGCTGCTTAAAAATTTCATTTGAATTTCTGTGAGTACAGTGTTAGCTAAAATTAGCATACGACAGGGAGAAGAATTGAATGAATGCAGCTCATGCTTGGTAAGGGTGTGATGGCCTTCCTCAGTGGTCACCAATCCTGTTCCTGAAGATCTACCTTTTTGCCTACTTTAGATCCAACCCTGCTTTATCACACCTGCCTCCTAATTTTTGGGTAACCATGAAAAGCTTGATTAGCAGGTTCAGGTGTGTTTGATTGGGGATGGAGGTGAAATCAGCAGGATAGTAGATATCCAGGAACAGGGGTGGTGCCCATTGATCTAAACCAAAGTTCAGGAAGAGCTTCTTTCTGATTTTCGTGATTCACAACACACCTTAAATTATTTCTATTGTATGTTACTTAGTGATGTGTTTAATTATTTTGATTGATGTCGGTTAGTGTGCACAAAGTAGTAAGCCATGTGTAAGTTGTAACTCTAAAAAATGGTGCTAAATGGCACCAAAGTTGTTCACTAAATGTTATATAGCATGTAGAGCCATAAGTAGTGCTATAGTCATGCTATAGCCCTAGTCGGACGGTAATTGTTTCTTGTAGATACGTAAGGTATATTCATCATTTACCGGGATAGTCAGTGATTTTATTGCCGTCTGAATCCAGAATGTCAGTGTTTTTCTCCGCCCACCCGCGTAAAAATTCCTGTTCGAATCCAGATCTCTGAGTTTATAAAAAGGGGATCAATGCAATAGGCATTCTCCACTTCCTTTTAGACCACTAAAAAGCCCCATATGGCCTTGCCCTTCGCATTTATTCTGCATCAGTGAAGCATCTTTCTTTGCGAGCATTTTAAACATCTTCATAACTAAGTATCGGCACAATCTTTCATTGCTCTTCTACAGAAAATCCCAAAAACATTTAAAGGTGCCATAGAATAAAAAACTGTATTTACCTAGGCATAGATGAATAATAAGAGCTCTGTACATGGTAATGACATATCATGAGCCTTAAACACGTTTGTTTCCTTATTTTTATGTATACATCGTGCATGCAAAAGACTGCATGCAATCCCAACGGAATACTGACTGACTACGCACCAACATTAAATTACACAATAAAATTAATTACAAAGTTGTTAAAATGTTAAAAACAAAGTTGTGACTGCTGAGTTAGCGCTACATGCTAATTAATGCTATATACTAGCGTTTAGACTGAAGTTCTACTCAGCGGCAGCCGGTGCAAACATGTATGTAGCTCGTCATGTGTGTGTTTTGTAATTTCAAAATATGTGTTCTGCGTGTCGAGTGCGTCACGTGTCTTGTCGAAGTAGGTGCCTGCTGCGGACACGTCTGGGGGGTTTATGATAAATGAGACACTTGTGTTGCCAGATACTCACATAATCTCATGCGTAATCAAAGTTTACTGATAATGGAGTGTCTTGCATGTATTTTGTGAACGTGAGCGTCTCGTTTATTATAAACGGTTTTGACGCGTGTGCAGCAGGCACTTATTTTGACAAAACACGTGATGCACATGGTTAACATGACGCAATAAACACATATTTTGAAAACACAAGAAACACACATGACACTCCAAACACATATTTTGAGTTTCCGCCCCTTGGATGAGCAGTCAGGAACCCACTGGTTCTACTATTGACGGTACAGTTACGTTTGCAGGTCCTTACTGAAAAAAACCCTGTAACACTCAGAAACGTCCATTAACAATTTTCAAACAATTAGTTGTTCATAAAAATCTGTGTTTTTGTCTGATACAGGTTCAAACATATAAGGTCTGTTTATTAATGTGAGCTACTGGCATGAGCCTCAGAGCAGAGCAATCAGAGCAGAGCTCAATATTATTATTCATGACCCTTCCAAATAGGACAAAAATAGACCATTTCATTCAAAGAACAAAATCATAGGGTTGTAAATGGACATCTAAAAACATTTCTGGATCATTTTTGCACTTAATAAAGTTACACATTCTATGTAAATATTAAATAACAATTACCATATTATTTCAATGCATTCTTTGGCACCTTTAAAATGTCTATCATCAGCAGCAACAAGTGCTTAATACAATTGTAAAATGTATTCTGTTACACAACAATATTCCACATACATATAATAAAGTATCCGGGTCATGTGAACAATCATGTAATTATCCACACGTGCCGCGTATTTTCACGTTTCAAATGATAAACTTACACATCTACTGCAATTTTATCTTCATTTGAATATGTACGTTTTATCGCGGAGGAGGCATGCAAATATTTTTACAAATTTATTATACAAATTTCGTCTGAATAGGGCTTATTCTTTCTATTAAGCACCATTTTTGTGTGCCTACCATTTTCAGAAATAGTCTGATAATTTCAGGGATTTAATTTAGAAGTAAATTTGTACAAATTTATTTACCTTTAACCTCTATAAATAAATGAAGAAGTCAGGGAAGGGCGAGGTAGAGACAAGCGGATAAATTCTGTCCTCGATTGATATATTTGCTTTTACTGTAGATGTGCATCATTATTAAAAAAGTTTGATGATCCTGTTAGCATCTGTGCTAACATTGTTGAGTGAATGTGTTTGGGCTCTTTAGGCAGGAATGTGTACCGGAAAGTTCAGGGTGGAGACAAACCGAACCCCTCCACCATTATCAGCATCGCAGGTATCCATCTGTCCTTCTTTACATCCCTTTCTTTATCTTTTCATTATTAATATCTTTATTTTCCATATTACACAGTTAATGCTGGGTCTAAGTGTGATAATGTTTGAGAAAGCTAACTCAGCCAGTTTCATAAAATTATTGTAAGCAAGCAGTTATACTGTATAGGTGCGGTCATTACCTCATTAGTGTAACACACAAGAAAGAAGTGCACTTATCCTGTTTCATTTCAGGTTTGAAACAGGGTGTTCAATGCTGAAAGCATTCACAACAAAAGTGTTGTTTAAGGATAGGCAGAAGAAATAGGATTATTATTTTTAGCATACTCTTTTGTGATTTTTTTGTGAATGTTTGATTTTGGGTGAACTATATATATATACACGCTGTACTATAGGTGCAATTTTCTCAAGCACCCTAAGAATTTGTGCTTGTAGACAACATTAAGGATTTTATAATTTTAAAACATCAGAAAGGCCCACACCCTAAAGTCTGCTTTAAAACATGTCGAACAGGTCCAGACTGACGACATTTCTTTCCCATACTTCATAGCGTAGTTTACATTGCAAAGATGTTAAATCTTATAAAACCCTAAATTTATGTAATAAATCATTAAATGTCTGGTCTTGCACATTGTCAGAAAAGTGGTCCTTAGCTGTCACTGGGGCGGTATCCTATTGGCGCCCCCAAAGATAATTTTTAGTAGTAATATATGGCGCCCAAAATCATATTCTTTTATGCATCCCAAAGCTGCTAGTGCCACCCCTGAGTACACCTTTGCATACCTCAGAGGTACATATTGGTACAAAATGTATACATATCTGTTCTTAAATGATACATATAGGACCTTTTGTAAGGGTAATGCCCAGTGGCGGCTGGTGACTTCTTTTTTCAAGGGCGCTCGATGCGAAGTTCGTCACATGATGTATGTAGCCCGTCATGTGTGTGGTTCTTAATTTCAAAATATGTGTTCTGCGCGTCGAATGATCTTATGTGCATCACGTGTCTTGTCAAAACAAGTGCCTGGGGCAGACGCATCCAAAGGGTTTATAATAAAAGAGATGCTCGGATACTCGCATAATCTCATGTGTAATCAAAGTTAACTGTTAAGGGAGTGTCTTGCGTGTATTTTGTGAACGTGAGCATCTTTCCTTCATAAACGGTTTCGACGCATGTGCAGCAGGCACCCATTTTGACAAAACACGCGATGCACATGGTTCACACGACGCAACAAACACATATTTTGAAAACGCAAGCAACACTCATGATACTCTGAACACATATTTTGAATTTGCGCCCCTCGGATGAGCCGCCACTGGTAACGCCCCAGTAACAGACATTTTATAAAGACGTGCTGTTTTCAAAATAACCTTCCTTTAAATTTTTGTACACTTTTGTTTTCTCTTCACCTTTCTTTATACATATATCAGAGGAGAGGGATGAAGAGACCTTGACTGCAAAAGAAAAGAATGAGAGGCGTATCGCTGAGATGGGTCGCCCGACGCTGGGCGAAAACATGAAACTTGAAGTAATCATTGAGGAATCCTACGAGTTTAAGGTACCCTTTCTGCTCCACCTGACAACTGTATTCATGCTCCATCCGGGTGCTTAGCTCCATCCAGACATGTTTTCTTGAAGTTTAAGCTATGATATTTTAAACATCAGAAGGTGAATGAGAGAAGGGCAGAGCATCTGGATATGAGGGATGGTATCTTGTGCTGCTGAAGTAGTCCCAGCTGGAGACTATTCAACCTTTTAATTGCTCCTCGGATACAGCAGATGCAGGCCCAGCTATTATCAAGACCTTTCAGGGTGCATGTCACATTATCAGCGTTCCACATGCAACCCTTTTTTTATCAAAATGATTTCTCAAATTTTTGCTTTTTCTGTCGTCTGTGTTTCAGTTGGTTTATTGGTTTGCCCATCACACTCTCAAAGACAAATGACTGCCCCTCATATCCTGAAAATTTGATTGCATTGCACGGAATTATGCACGGCCTGTAATGAATCAAGCCTGATGCATTCTGCAATCCATGTGTTATGTTCTGCTGATGTGATATTGAGTACAACCATTAAAATAAAATGAGAGCGCTACCCTAACAAATCACTTTTGCTTCACTGTAATGGATATGATTTTGTATTCAGACCACCCAGAGGTTTCGGAAATGATTTCTCACGGCACCGCTAGAGGAAAATCTGAGAAATCTGCTAAATTATTGATCATCAGAATGGATATTATTTATTTAAATCCTGTTTTTTCTGGTATATCTTTTATTGACATTTCAGAGGGATCATTCCTACAAAAATTTATTTTTATCATTTACTCATCTTCACTTCATTACAAAGCAGTGTGAATTAATGAATATGTGACTCTGCCTGGGAAAACCCAGCTAAAGTCTTTTTTATTTAAATTCGTCAACTTACGTAACGTAAATAACATTCTGTGAAAAAATAACCTTTATATTGTTAATATTGACTGAGTGCATGCCAAAGAATGAAGTTAAAGTAAAATCAATGAGGGAAATCAAACTTTGATGCTCCTAATCTCATAATTAGATGATGAGACTTTAGCCTGGTTTTTACTTGGTTAGGGACAGACACCCTGCACTTTTTTGCAAGAAATAAATAAATGGTTAAAGGGACACTCCACTTTTTTAAAAAAAAATGCTCATTTTCCAGCTCCCCTAGAGTTAATTTGATTTTTACCATTTTGGAATCCATTCAGCCGATCTCCGGGTCTGGCGCTAGCACTTTTAGCATAACTTAGCATAATCCATTGAATCTGATTAGACCATTAGCATCGCGCTAAAAAATAACCAAAACTTGATTCTTCTGTGGTTTACATCGTGTACTAAGACCGACGTACTTATATTAACAATGACTTTGCTGCTGTAATATGGCTGCAGCGGACTGCCCGAAAATAGTCCTCTTGGTTACTTTCAATAGCAGGGGGCTATTTTCTGGCTGTTGCAGCCATGTTACATCAGCAAAGTCTTTGATTATTACGCCAGAATGAGAGTATAGTTCCTAGCCATATCGGCCTAGAAAATCACAACTTTTAATTTTCTGTCGGTCTTAGTACACGATGTAACTACAGAAGAGTCAAGTTTTAAATAGGAAAAAAAATCGAAACTCGGTTGTTAATGCTAATTGCTAATGGTCTAATCAGATTCAATGGATTATGCTAAGCTATGCTAAAAGTGCTAGCGCCAGACCCAGAGATCAGCTGAATGGATTCTAAAATGGTAAAAATCAAATGTTAACTCTAGGGGAGCTGGAAAATGAGCATATTTTCAAAAAAAGTGGAGTGTCCCTTTAAGAATGTAAAGGCACCATAAAAGCAATTGATTTGACTCATGCTAAATTTCAAATTAATTGACAGCTTTCTGTTGTCTTTTTTATTTTATTTTTATGTTGACGACACCATAACACTAGCACAAAGTGAAACAGGTTCGAAAAGATGTGAATAAAAAATGAATTTTTGGAGGGCAATGGTCTAAATTATGATTTTCATACCTTTTGCAGAGCACAGTTGACAAACTCATAAAGAAAACCAACTTGGCTCTTGTGGTTGGAACCAACAGTTGGAGAGATCAGTTTGTAGAAGCCATCACTGTCAGCTCAGGTAGGTCTTAAGAAGTTGCTCTCACTCGATCACATGAGGTCACTATATTTGACCCTGTCTGTAAAACCCCAACTAAAGTCATTTTTTGTGATTTTTAAATTCTGTGAATATTCTGTGAAAATACAACCTTGATATCCTTAATATTGACTGAGGAAGGTAATGTCAAAGATTGAAGTCAGTGCTCTTCGGACCAGATTCACTAACAGCTTGCGCCAGCGCAAACCATCATTTTGGAGTTTCCCTTTTTTAGACAGAAAATTTATGGGAGGAGGGTATTTAAATGATTCACGCAACTTGATTTATTACTGTTTGCGCGTGTAATAAACTGGTATTTGTGCCATTATTTAAAGGGCACATATTATGTCCTTTTTACAAGATGTAATGTAAGTCTCAGGTGTGCTCAGAATGTCTTTGTGAAGTTTCAGCTCAAAATACCCCACAGATCATTTATTTGGGTGGGAGCAAAAATGCGCTGTTTTAATGTCTGTACCTTTAACTCTTTCACCGCCAGCATTTTTTTAAAAAGTTGCCAGCCAGCACCAGCGTTTTTCATGATTTTCACCAAAGTTTAATGCCTTCCAGAAAATGTTCTTCTACAGATATATAAACATACAATATCCCAAATCAAACAACAGACCCCCTGATTTAAAACAAAAAAAAAACGTTTCTTTTATAATCAGCTTTTGAATATGGGTAGGTTTCTGCAAAAACACCACATTTTGAGCAAAAAGCTGAGATAATTCCATTTTTGTGACGGACTTTTCATAGAGATCCCATTCAGAGCGATCTTTAAAACAGACACAGACATGCAGCAGCTTGCCAGAGGGCAATACTACCGGGTTTAAAAAGTTGCGGATAATAGCGGTATTGCGGAAAGACGGAAATACTCGTCATTGGCGTGGAAGTGTTTTCTCTTGATTGACGAGATATCTCGTCAATGGCGGGGAAAGAGTTAAATGCAAATGAGCTACAGCTCCTCACTTCCTTACAATCAGACAGTGAGCGATTTCAGTTAAAATAGATCTGATAAATACAGTCTAAGACAATAGTATCTAGTGGACAAAGTACTCGTTGAGGGTAATGCAGGACTGTAAGTGGGCGGGGCTTTATAAATGTGACCTCACATTGATAAGAGAATCACAATGGCATGTCTAATGAGATTGCTTTGGTTTAATGGGTATTAAAAAACAAGTAGCAGGTGAATTTTTTTTTCATTGTAGGGTGGTTGTGTTCACACAATGCCAACACACATTATGTCTAAACACCTTGCAAAAGTGGATTTTGCATAATAGGTGCAAAATAACATCACATCAGAGAGCGCATGATACAAGGCAGAGGATTTTTTTTAACATCTAACAGTTTATTTGGAATGCCAGCGAAACATATTATTCAAAATATAGTTTACCAAGCCATGTTATTTTTTAATTGCTGAATTAAATCAAAGTGGAGTCTCTAAGTAAAGTCAAACAATACCAGGCGTTTCAATACTTACTGTAAACCTTACATTTTGTCTTTCAGTTCTTTTCAGTGTACCATGGCTTCGTTAGCTAGGATTTAACACCCTGAGTTTTTCCACTGCTATGTCTGTGGTGCTGGACTCAAGCACATCAGGCGTTAGTAGATCACCCACAACTCATCAGCTCTGCTTATTTGCGACCCTGAACATTGGTCATTATGGACCTGTGTTATTTAATTTGCACCTTTTAGTAAATAATCCGCAAATATTTACACTCCCATATGTGCTTTTTTGGAATTGTGCTCTCCCGTTAATTTGCCCCATTTAGTAAATATGGCTCACTATCTCATAATTAGATTATCAGACTTTAGCCTGGATTTCACACACAAGGTCACATATAGACGGTTTCAACAGTAACAACATAAACAAGCGGCTTTCGTGGTCAACACGTAAATTCCGGTAAACTCCGCTAAGAATAAATAACAACAAAGTACTTTAAACGTAGTTTATTTATAGAACAAGCAAAAAACAGTATGTAGATTACCTAGGAAACCAAAACATATGTTATTTTCGACGAGGTGTTCTTTCAAGAGTTCAGTTTAGCAACTAGTCAGACCATTAAAAAAAACTGAAACCAGAAGTAAAGTTCGGACGTGCGTCCGATGAAATGGTCTATAATGATAAACATGTTACTGTACACAGTGCCCCTTCACACAAGAAACCTAACAAAGACTTGACAGCTTGAAAGATAGTAAACAATAGGCTGTTTTACCATTATCTCTCTAAAAAGCTTGTTTTAATTGATGCTCAGTCATGACACACAATAAAAGCACTCGTGCAATTATATGCTAAATGTTTACTTGTAGCCATTAAAATAAAAATGTTTCATAAACAAAGACTGCACTCAAGTGTCAATTATCACAATGACAGAGAGAAGAAAACAACTGAATTTCTTATATCCTCAGGAGATAACATGAAGCATTAAAAATATACAATTACCATTAAGCTAGAAGATTTTTTACCCAAAATTGTCTGGCCATACTACAGGCTTACTATGAGCATGTGCAAACACAAGCCAGCACAAATCGTAGCTCTCTTTTTTTACACATATTTTGTAACTATCTTTGCACAACACTTTCAGTTCTCCGAATGTGTCAACACAGCTCTTTGCTTCCTGGTCTTTTCTGACAGAGCTATGCATAAAGTCAGATGGATGCACAAACACTTGCTCCGGCGGTTTGACTGAGATCTTGTTTGTGCAGGCTGACCTGATGGAGAGATCTTACTCTCAGTTCCTGAGAATTGTATCATAATTAGACATATATGGCAGTTATGAATGGATGTCTTCCTTTGCAGTTCTCAAATATTTGCGTAACAAATACAGTATGTAGCAAGTTCCGTGTCCTGTCGTTTTTACGGTAAAAAACTGGTAGCAGTGGTTGCCAGAAAACCACCGTTAAAAAGACGGTAAACAACTTTGCTGGTAAAAATCATAGACTGTAAAAAAATATGGACGTAGTGTCCGTGAAATCACCCATAGGTTTGTGAAGAGCATTTTTTAAGCTTAAAGTAGGCGGTGCCTGTTCAGTTCACACGTCACTCAAGTGGCCACATCCTTAATTATGCAGAACTTTAAGGCTTAATATAATTTAAACGGATGAGTTACAAAAAAAAAATCACCCCCTCATAGTTGTAATGAAGGGCAAAATTTGCTATATATAGACCAAAAACACTTTTTGTACCAGAATGTAAACATATTATTTTCTACTGTAAAGTCGGGCATTTTAACATGGGAATTGATTCCCTTTTGGATCCAGCCCCTAGTGGCCAGTCGATGAATTGCAGTTAAAGTCACTTCCGTATTTGCTTCATCAGAGAGATCGAAAGGTTACCCCTCTGTAAAAACAGGTAAAAATAAGGTGGCATTTTCTTCTTCATTATAGCAAAGTTTTTTACATTTTATAATTTCTAACCATTATTTGCTGATATATTTGTCCGTTATTATAAATCTGCTTTGTATTTAATAACATACAGTTTACCAGCATAACACAGGTGGTAAAATGGACGTCCACATGCTGAATCAAAGTTTATCAGAAGTGGCCTTTCCATAGATTGTTGCCAACGCATCGAGATGATTGGTGCATAGTGTAATTTGCACAAACACAAAACACCATCATGGTAACACTCGCGATATGAAATAATGCTATAAACATGATTTAAACAACATGTAGCATAACACCCCCATATGAATGTAACTTACTCTTAAAATATAAGAGTAAACATAATTAATAAGAGAAAATATCATCAAATGGTAAGGTTCACACAGGGAATTGTGGGAATTTTTTAACAATATTTTTTCCATAAACAGTCCTTCCAGAAAAAAAGTTTTTTTTGTTTATACAATATTTATGTTTATTATATTTATGCAATTTTATGTGATGAAATTGCAGGAACTTGTAAAAACTGCGGTTGAATGAAAAGAGAAAAAAAGTGATTCCCCAAAATCTTGTTCTCACTAGGCTACTATCTTAATGTAAAGACTAATGTCTTATTACTTCCTATGATAAGCAAGCATACTACATCACAGAAAGTGCTGGGATTATGAAATCATGCCAGCCCCGCATATTTTGTGTGTGGAAATCTGCAATTTATGTGGTGAAAGTGTGGCATATTTGAAAAAATGCAGCCCCCGCATAAATATACGGACTTTGGCTGATTATGCATTGAATCATGCGATCGCATAATCACGTTTTTCTGGAATGACTGGTAAAAGAAATATAATAGAGATTTTTCTCCAAATGATATATAGGGTATTCATACATTTTACTTTCAAAAACATACATTTTACTGTATTTCGCCGTAAAATTAAATGTAATATTTTGTTAAATCTATTACAGTTTTTAACCATAAATGTCAATTTTTTTAGAGTTAGCCAATTAAAGGTGGGGTGCACGATTTAAAAAAAAAAAACTCTTTGGAAAAGGGAGTCGGGCCAAGTGCCAAAACACACTTTAGCCAATCAGTTGTATCCCGTTACAATTACAAAAAATTCTACCTTCATAGATGTAAATTTAGTCTACGTAATTTCTTAATCCTGTTCACCCTTTTACCTCTCTTCACTTTTCTATATGATATTTGTCTAGTTGTACCAAAATATACAAACTAACGGAAAAGGAGTGTTCTGTGTCTGTGCAGTTGGTTTATGTTATGGTAGTCAGCACTAAATGCTGTCAGAACCTTCAGAATAATAGTCTGCTGTCCCAAATGCAGATTGTTTATCTTTAAAAGCATTGTTAAAAATAAATCATGTTGGTACCTCAAAGGTACACATCTGTACCAAAATGGTACATATTAGGACCTTTTTAATACCGTCCCAGTGACGACTTTTGTACCTTTTTTGTTCTGAGACTGTCAAGGCTGCAAATGGTTTCCCAAGCTCTAGAAAATGTACTATTTTCTTTATTAGGGCTGTCAAAGCACTATTTTCTATAGAGCTAAGTTTTCATGTTTTATCTTCATCTTTGAACATAAGCATTAATGTAAAATTACAGGAAAAAAAATATTTCTGTAATTTATTGTGCCCGTTATTATACAATATTTTTCAGGCACCCCAGCTGCCAGATTTGTATTGTTTTTTACAGATTTTTTTACAGTGTTAATGTAAAATTACAGAAAAAAATATATTTTTGTATTAAGTAAAATTTCTGTATTTTATTGTGCCCATTATTTTACGGTATTTTCCTGGCACACCAGCTGCCAGATTTTTACAGCTTTTTATGGATTTTTTTTTACAGTGAGATAGACATAATATTTCACTGGCTAACACAACAAGTTATATTAAATACAGGTCAGCGAACACGGATTACCATTTTTTTTAAGAATTATTTGTATTTGTAATTTCACGTTATAGAACTCCTCTGCTTAGTTTTTGACATTTTTATTAAGGCTCTTTAACTTCATTTTGCTCCTCAGTCTGCTCTTGTTTACAGTATAAGATGATTGATGTCATCTACATTGATTTGTGCATTACACATGATGTTCTCCGATCGAAGATATTTTTTGTACCAACCAAACATTAAACATCTCTCTCCTCTGCTCTCCTTTTTTTCTCACCTCAAGGCGATGATGATGATGATGAGTGTGGTGAAGAAAAGATGCCATCTTGCTTTGAGTATGTCATGCATTTTCTGACTGTATTCTGGAAGGTTCTGTTTGCTTTTGTGCCACCAACCGATTACTGGAATGGTTGGGCGTGTTTTATTGTATCCATCATCATGATCGGCGTCCTCACTGCCTTCATTGGAGACCTGGCATCGCATTTTGGCTGCACCATCGGCCTCAAAGACTCTGTCACGGCCGTCGTGTTTGTGGCCTTGGGAACCTCTGTGCCAGGTACAGTAGATTTACAATAAATGGAAATGAAGGAGTTCATGAGTTTGTGAAACCTGTAGCTGTGTTGCTGTATCTCAATGGTAGAGCAATGCATTAGCAATGCAAAAGGATGGATTCGATCTCAGAAAACACATACATTGATAATTTAACTTGTAATGCTCTGTAATTAGCTTGGTAAAAAAGCATCTGCCAAATGCATAAATACCACAAAACCAGTTATTTGTAGCAAAAGCCAAAAGTAAGCCAAAATTTTTATTCCAAAAAATTATTAGGATATTTCGATTTTTTCAAATATTGTATCAAATATTCTAACAAACCATGCATCAATGGAAAGCTTATTTATTCAGCTGATGTATAAATCTCAATTTCAAAAAATTGACTCTCTTGACTGGTTTTGTGGTCCAGGGTCACAAATTTAGAGTAATGGAAATATTTGAGGGAAAACAGTGAGGGGAAAAAAGTACTCAATTTTATCTGTTTTGTTGGGAAATATGAGACAGACGTTCCTGAGATTCATTTATTAATGCCATATGGTATTTCTACACGGTGCTAATGTTTTCTCTCTCCTTCTCTTTCTCTCACCACATCTTCAAATCAGACACATTCGCCAGTAAAGTTGCAGCTATCCAGGATCAATACGCAGACGCCTCCATCGGCAACGTGACGGGCAGCAACGCCGTGAATGTGTTTCTGGGCATCGGGCTGGCCTGGTCCATCGCCGCCATCTTTCACCAGGCACACGGCCAGTATTTCCGCGTGGACCCCGGTACGCTCGCCTTCTCCGTTACCCTTTTCACCATCTTTGCCTTCGTCTGTATCGCCGTCCTGATGTACCGCCGCAGGCCGGAGATCGGGGGAGAACTGGGCGGAGCAAAGACTCCAAAAATCCTCACCACCACTTTGTTTTTTAGTCTCTGGCTGATGTACATCGTCTTGTCCTCCATGGAGGCCTATTGCATCATCAAGGGTTTCTAAATGGACCAGATGATGAAGTTGAGATAAACTGACAAAGACTAACAAGCGATAAAAGTTCAAAGCAGCTGTGTAGATGTTTTCTTGTGCATTGTTGTGTTTGTCCACTGTTTGTTTTGTGTGTGAATGAATGCACACGCCTATAGAAATGCAGATCTTTGAAATGTTTTTAAAATGTTAAATGGAGACTTTGTGGCTTTATATTTTGGTCAAATGGTACAAACTGAATGACTTGTGAGCCTTTTGCTGTGTTAATCTTGAGGCTCTTTTGGCTAATGAAGCGTTTACTTATACTTGAAACATTTTGCGGACACAAAAAAGGTTAAAGGAGTATTCCATTTTCTTAAAAGAAAAATCCAGATAATTTCACCACCATGTCGTCCAGGATGTTGATGTCTTTCTTTGTTCAGTCGAGAGGAAATTATGTTTTTTGGGGAAAACATTGCAGGATTTTTCTCATTTTGATGGACTTTAATGGAGCCCAACATTTAATACTTAACTCAACACTTAACAGTTTTTTTTCCAACTGAGTTTCAGCGGTCTATGAACGATCCCAGGCGAGGCATGGGGGTCTTGTCTGGCGAAACGATTGTCGTTTTTGACAAGAAAAATAAAAAATATCCACTTTTAAACCACAACTTCTCGTCTAGATCCGGTCGTGATGCGCCAGCGTGACCTCACGCAATACGTCATGACGTCAAGAGGTCACAGAGGACGAACGCGAAACTCCGCCCCAGTGTTTACAAGTGTTGAGAAAGAGGACCGTTCCGACGTTGTTGTATGTCAACTGATACTTATTAATGTCTTTGTGTCAGTTTATTGTTTACAATGGTCCGCAAATGTGCGTTTTATATATGTAACACGTGACCTCCCTACGTCACTACGCATTTACGTTAGGTCGCAGTGGACCGGACCTAGACGAAAAGAGCATATTTTTTATTTTTCTTGTCAAAAATGACAATTGTATCGCTAGATAAGACCCTTAATGCCTCGTTTGGGATTGTTGATAGTCCTTTGAAACTCCGTTGAAAAAAACTGTTAAGTGTTGAGTTAAGTGTTAAGTGTTGGGCTCTATTAAAGTCCATTAAAATGAGAAAGGTCCTGCAATGTTTTCCTCAAAAAACATAATTTCTTCTCGACTGAACAAAGAAAGACATCGACATTTTGGATGACATGGTGGTGAGTGGATTGTCTTGATTTTTCTTTTAAGAAAATGGAATATTCCTTTAAATGAGCAGAAACTTTGTACTATTTACTGAATTTTGTTAACAGATTAGCCATTTCTGTGATGAAAGACCCAATTTTTTATCTTGCAAACGAATGTTTTTAACTATAAAGTGTCAAGAGACTTTCTTCTTGTTTTAAACATAAAAGTGTGAATTTGACACACTTTGAAGATCTCAATTGCGTTTTACATGGTACAGTATATTGATATTTTTTCATGCAATCTAACATCAAGCATAAATTTAGGGAAAATATATATTTTTTTCTTCCACATCCACAAGACAAAAGACTTGCGTGCATGCCTGTGTGTGTGTGTCCTATTTTGTATATAATATTTTTCCTGGACGTCTTTAGTCAATGATGCTTTCCAGGTACCAGTAGTTTTAGTCTGTCTTTGTTCTCAGTGTTTAGAAACAAGGTTCTATGAGAAAAAAAAGTTTTGTCATTGTACGATAACAAGTATCCATTATCTTCAATCTGCACTGTTTTTTATGCTTTTAACTGAAAACATACCACCACCTGTCTCCCTTCAAAAACACAGAAGCAGAGGTACGGAGAAAATAATAATTGTGATACTAAGAAACTTCTTTTATTGTAAATAATGTACAGTGATATAAACCTCTTCGAATAGAGATTACAGGATATCTGTCTATTTTCCCACCCAAGGACACAAGAGCACTCAGACCCTTTTTTAAAGACATGCCAACTTATATAGCGTCAGTATTATAACTTTAACACATTTTTTAAATTTAAATAATTGTTCAGCTTGATGGGTTTCTAAACTTTATGTAACTATGATTTGTTTTCCTGACACACAAGTGTTGACACTGTTTATCTACTAGCAAATGAGTCACGTGGCTCCCAGGAGTACTTTTTACAAATGTGTTAAAGCAGTTTTCCCTCGCTTAAGCGAGTGATTGGTTCCTGTAGATTTCATTTTTATTTACAGTATGTCATCTTTATAAAAATATGACTTTCTGTTTGGAACATATTGATTGAGTCCTTTTCTTTTGTGGCACACTTGACAGAAGGGTAATGCATGATTTGTTACTGGCGTGTGTGACCGTCCCTTCCCCAGCACAACAAAATAAAGGTTTATGATCTGGAATGAGAAATACTGTACAAATGTTTACTAAATACCAAACTAAACGAAGGTGAATAAACAACACGTGACCCTGCCTGTAAAAACCCAGCTTGTGTTTTTTGTTTACATTAAATTAGCCTACACTGTAGAAAAAAATCTAAATAACAGTATTACTGGCAGCTGGTTGCCAGTAACTTACTGTAGATTTTACATTTGTTATTTACTGACAACAGTTTGTTTAAAGTTAAATGAGCATGAAACTTTTCAGTCTTTATCTTCTACAGTAAGTTACTGGCAACCAGCTGCATAATTACAGAGAAAATATAACCTTGAAATCTTTAATATTGACTGAGTAAGGTCATAAACAATTGAAATCCAAGTGAAATCATTGATTAATAAATTAAACTTTGATGCTTCAAATATCATCATTAGATTTTGAGACTTTAGCCTCAGACAGGGTCACATTTAGTTTGTTTTTGGTGATAATGTGGCGCCCTCTTGTGTCATAATGGAAAGTTTGGTCCGGTTGCCTTGTTTCAATACACATATTTAAAGAAATTTGTTAGTATTTAAGCAGAATCACGTGCTGCTTTTTGGTAAATTTCTAAAATGTATTTGTTAATATTTTATATAACTGTATTATGCATTTTTCTTTTCACCAGTGAAGACCAATGATATTTAGTCATGACCAAATCATTTCACGCACTGTAAAAAGTGAAAAGTTGTTTCGACTTAAAAAAATTACGTTTATTTAACTTACATTTTTCACATAAAGTGTAATTGACATTGAAGTGATATTTTACGTTGAAAATTTTTTTTTTTAAGTATTACAAATTTTTTATTTGAACTTTTTGCAGTGTAGAGGTTGAGCTCACCTTCTGCAATTCACTGCCACAGACAATAATATATTCCCTTATGTCTATATGGTTTTGCATTACATAACATTATTTTAACATAACTAATTGCCATGACTATAACATGTTCAATGTGATTTTGTAAGGATAAATATTCATTTAGTTATGCATTTAGCTTTTTTATCTCACAGCAAGGTTTCAAACTGGAGTCTGGTTCTAGGGGTCCCCAGATAATTTCAGATAATTTTTTACTTTCTATCTTTCTAGTGTGTTTTTCTTATTACAGTCTTCTTTGTTCGAAAACATAAAGCTGCTATGACACAAGATTTATGGTTAAAGTTGCTGCAGTACAAACAAATTAAAGGGGACATATCAAGAAAATTTGACTTGTCCATGTTTAAGTGTTATAATTGGGTCCCCATCAACCTAGAAAATGTGTAAAAGAACAACCCAGTAACTTAGTTTTGGTAAACCATTCTCTGCAAACATGTGAAAAAACAGGTAATTGAAATTTGGCTCCCCTTGTGATGTCAGAAGGGGATAATACTGCCTCTTAATCTGCACCATCCAACCACGGTACTGCCATTAAAAAGAGGACACACCCAAAACCGCACATTTTTCCTATACTATATATATATATATATATATATATATATATATATATATATATATATATATATATATATATATATATATATATATATATATATAGCCAAAAATCATTAGGATATTATGTAAAATCATGCTCCATGAGATATTTTGTAAATTTCCATTCATAAATATATTAAAACTTTTATTTTTGTGAGTAGATGCATTTGCTAAGGATTTCATATGGACAACTTTAAAGGCGGATGCATGATCTCTGAAAGCCGATGTTTGAAGTCACCTAAACAAACACGCCCCTACCCCAATAGAATCTGGACTTTCTTTTGATAGACCCGCCTCACACATACGTAACCCATGCAACAATGTCGGTTAGTAGACACAACCCTTACTGCTGATTGGCTACAGGTGTGTTTTGGTAGTCGGTCCAACTCCCTTTTCCAAAGTGTTTTTTAAATATCATGCACCCCGCCTTTAAATGCGATTTTCTCAATGTTTAAATTTTTTGCACCATCAGATATCAGATTTTCAAAAAGTTGTACCTGCAAAATTTTGTCCTATCCTAACAACCTATACAACAATTGAGCGCTTATTTATTCAGATGATATATAACAAATCACCCTTATCAAATGGTTCATCATACACTATATTGCCAAAAGTTTTGGGACACCCCTCCAAATCATTGAATTCAAGTGTTACAATCAATTCCAATGAAAGGAACTCTTAATGCTTCATCATACCAAGACAATTTTGGACAATTTCATGCTCCCTACTTCATGGGAACATTTTGGGGATGGCCTCTTCCTGTTCCAACATGACTGTGCACCAGTGCACAAAGCAAGATCCATAAAGACATGGATGAGCGAGTTTGGTGTGAAGGAACTTGAGCGCCCTCGAAAAAAAGAAGTCACTGGCCACTACTGGCTGTAAAGGGTGGGCCAACTCCATATAAAACCTTATGGATTAAGAATGGGATGTCATTCAGGTTCATGTGCATATACAGGCAGATGTCCCAAAACTTTTGGCAATATAGTGTGTTTTGGGGTCCTTGGCATTATAAAGTTTGAAAACCCCTGTCTCATAGTACAGTCAACCCCTATGTGGCAGTACACAGCAGTACACCATACATCTCCCTAATATAACAAAATACTAAAATACACATGAATCACTTATCTTTCTTCATACATCTTTATTTCATCCTTATAATATTTTTATTACGATACACTTTCATAAACACAATATGGGTTTTGAGGCAAACAGTACTAATTCAGGAATATGATACTGTTTCGGCTCAGTTTGGAAAACAATATCCAGCAGTTATATAACAATACAGTCCTTTTGTCAATGTTATATTAGTTCATCTTCTCCAGAAGGGACCGTAGAGGCGAGTGGAGGCCTACGGAAGAGGAGGAATTGTATTTTCGACAATTATGTCGTGAGAGGCCTTTCATGAGTGAGGCGGGTATATTGAAGAGCATTCATTCAAAGCATGCTGTCATATTACGATTGCACTGCCAGCGACAGCCTGATTCATGTTTTGAAACTTCAGAGACATCCCATCCAATCACAAATTTGCATATCTGTGTCTTAGATCTCTTCTCGTGTCTCTTTGATTTTTCAATCTTTACGAATACTGGACACCAGCTGTTACCCAAAGGTGATATATATGCAACCATGCCTTTATACATTTGTCTGATGTGATGACATTTTGTTCGTGCCTGATTGAAACATCAGCTCATCAACATCACCAAATGTTCATCATATTAATTTGCACATGTACTGCTAAACTGGGGACGTCCACTTAATAATACCAACAATGAATAACTCGAATTTCAAAGGGTTTGCATTAAAAACTGTGGCTCAGATCCTTGTGCCCCTGATCAGAAAAATGATTGTATTACAACAAAAGTAACAACCCACATACACATACCTAAAGATCTTGTTCAGTATAATCTCACATGTACTGCATATTTGTGTGTAATTTGTGTTTATGTGTGTGTGTGATTTGTAGGCAAGTAGAATACACACACACAGTAAATGCAACTTTCCTGTTTTCCTTTCTGTCGAAAGACCTCAACAAAGGTATCAGAAATCTACAACACACTAAACGCTGCTCCGTAGCGTGAAGTGCCCATCGAAACACTCCTCGGAGAAAAGTGTATACTTGAATCCATTTGCTAAAGCGCCAAGTGCTGATTAATGTCATGAGACCTCCAGGCCACGAGAGGGCACTCATACAGACGACTCCCTGGCCGTTTTAGAGCGAAGAGCCTTCGTGCGGCTCAGGAACGGGTAGGTCGTGCAGACACAACCGGACGCCACCGTTAGGCCCAGACTGACCCATGCGGAGAATATGGACCATCCGTAACCATGATCCACATCGCTGGGCAAACCGTAGATGAAAGGGGGATTCCTGGATAGGTCGTAAGAGACACTTGCTGCGTAGGTGCACAGTGAGATTGTGCAAAAGATTCCTGGAGGAAAAATTCAAAATTAACCCCAATCCTAATATTGTGACCATGTCAACATATATATCAGTGGTGGCTCATCCAAGGAGCGCTAATTCAAAATAAGTGTTCGGAGTGTCATGTGTGTTGCTTGCGTTTTCAAAATATGTGTTTATTGTGTCATGTGAACCATGTGCATCACATGTTTTGTCAAAATAAGTGCCTGCTGCATATGCGTCAAAACCATACATGATAAAAGAGATACTCACGTTCACAAAATACGCAAGGCACTCCCTTAACAGTAAACTCTGAGTACACATGAGATTATGCGAGTATCTGGCAAACGCGAGTGTCTCTTTTATCATAAACCATTTAGACGCGTCTGCAGCAGGCACTTATTTTGACAAGACACGCGATGCACATAGGATCTCTCAACGCGCAGAACACATATTTTGAAATTAAGAACTACACACATGACGGGCTACATACATGTTGTGACGAACTTCGCATCAAGCGCCCTCGAAAAAAGAAGTCACCGGCCGCCACTGATATATACTGTATGTATATGTATATATATATATATATATGTATATATATATATATGTATATATATATATATATATATATATATATATATATATATATATATATATATATATATATATATACTCAAAAAATTAGAAAAGAAGCATGAGATAAAACAATTTTCAGTACCTGCCATAAGGAACAGGAGTCCGGACACATGCTGGGTGAGGCTCTCCTCCCAGAAAAACCCCACAGCGGCCACAATGCTACCACACAGCATCACAGCAGCAGCCATGCCCAAGAACCCCGCCGTGATGCGCCGCAGATCTGAGGACCGGAGGAAAAACACACACTGTTTCCATGACTACCGCCCACTTAGCCAACAACTCACACTACACAGTTACGGGTAACACCTTGGCTTCAAAAACTTTTCCCTGTGTTGAATAACTGGTTATGGCTCCATGCTAAGTCCTGGAGATACAAACAACTGTTGTTTGCAGATATCAATTTATTAAATTCCATTCGTTTGTATAATGTGTTATGAAATTGAATTGGGGTGGAGGAGGAAAAACCTAATTAGGATGCATTTTAATGAGGGCTGTAATGAAGACTTGCAGGCTCCCTCAAGACTCGCTAAGTTACAGCATCACAGCAGCTAATAAGATTCCTTCCAACAGAAAATGACATTTGACCGACTCTGTGTACACAAAACAGTACTGTGGGGCACATAATCACATCAAGAAGATGCAAGAAAAGGTTACGATTACATATTTATGACAGGCCATGTAATAACCGCATTAGCACGAAACACATGAGCTGGATTGTCATTGCGGAATGGACAATAACATAACACTCAAATAGTTGACTGCCTATCATATGTAACCCATGGAAATAATTTAAACGAATTTTATTGGTCAAAAATGTACCAGATGAGTTTACTTTAAAACTTTAAAGCGCACCTATTTTATTGCTAAAAAACGACATTATTTTGTGTATTTGGTATAATAGAATGTGTTTGCGTGGTTTATGGTTTACAAAAACACGTTATTTTCTACATACCGTACATTTTGTAGCTCCAGATTTCACTCTCTTCCTAAAACGCATGGATTTGAAAAGCTCTGATTGGCCAGCTAATCTGTACATTGTGATTGGCCTGAATACCTCTGACGTCAGCCGGAAATGTGACGCTTCTTACCATGTTTGAAAGATTCGGTAGCTAACAAGAGTATTCTTACAGGCTGAGTCCAAAGCGGAGGAATTATGATAATGTCGATCTTGTCTACATCAACAATCCCAGGAAGTAAACTGTTGCCTACAATCCGTGTGTTTGTTGTTGTCCAAGAAAAGAGATTTACGTTGGAGACGATAACTCACATCATCGTTTACTTTGGGGTTTGTACCTTTTGCATATCGTTAACATGTACTAATACACACTTACACACCAAAGGAAATGTAAAAACGTGAATCGGACAATAGGTGCTCTTTAAATGCACTGATCTGCTAAAAGTTTTACTTTTAGTATAAATGCCATCAAAGCTGAAAGCAACAAAACTCACATTTCGACAATTTATTTTGTGAAACATGAGAAACGTGTGTAATTCCAGAGGCTGTAATATTCGGAAAATTCATTCATTCTGAGATTTATATGAAAATTTTAAATAATTATATCCATTAATTACAGATCCACCGAACAATCATGATATTTAATTTTGTATCGTTGCATCCCTAAATCACGGAGTATAGTTTATTTTTTACGTGTACACGAATGTATGTGCACTGTCGAAGGCACAGCCTTGCAATAGTTCATTTAACTCATATGTGTAAACTACATAAACGTTCGATGCATTGCGACAAAATGCAATGCATTTGGGCTATGGAAGGCCATGAGGGCCAATTTTTCACACGTAAACAAAACATATTCAACAATGCCTATTCTACGTACAAACAACACATCTAGGACGCGTTGGTACTGTTCACGTGTGAAAATTCGGCACATATTGGACGCGTAAACAACACGTTGACAACATTGCATATTCTACATGCAAACAAAACTTCTTGGCGCATTGTTAAAGGACAAGTTCGGTATTTTACACTTAAAGCCCTGTTTTCAGATGATGAAATATAACGGTTTTGACTGAAATTTGGACATATGATGCTGGCCCGAGAATTTTCGGGTGTTTGTTGTATCAGCCCCCACCTCTATAATGGCTGCATAGGTGCACTGAAACAATCCTTCCTAAAATGCATTAAACTTTCGTTTACAAAGACGTAAAACTCACCGAGTGGTCAGGGGTGTTCACTGATATGCTCACCCAAAAATCGCGGCAAAAGATGCTTTCCAACAGGTTTTTGTCCAACTCCATTGACTTGTATTAGATGTGCTGTGAGGTACGGTATTACTCCGCACCGGGAACGTTGTTTGTATTCTTGCAATTGGCAAAGGTGGATTATCGCCACCAACTGGGCTGGAGTGTTTATTATTCAAGCTCTCAGCGGAAGAATGTACGGGTGTGAGGCGTTTGGAAAAATAGGTCCACAAGTTTACAACGAATGCTAAAACACCTGTTGGAAAGCATCCCTTGCAGCGATTTTTGTGTGAACATATCAGTGAACCCCCCTGACCACTCGGTGAGTTTCACGTCTTTGTAAACAAAAGTTTAATGCATTTTAGGAAGGATTGTTTCAGCGCACCCATGCAGCCACCGTAGAGGTGGGAGGTGATACAACAAATTTCAAACCAAATTTCAGTCAAAACCGTTCTATTTCATCATAAACAATCTGAAAACAGGGCTTCAAGTGCAAAACACCAAACCTTTCCCCTAACTCGTTTTAAGCCCTCGTGGCAAACCACTGGATCGACCTATGCACAACCTACGGGGTCAAAGTATGCAAAGTTACAAAAATCCAGCTGTGCGCGTGCAGTGCGCACATACTATTATGATTACGTAATTTGTGCCACGCTCACTGTACACCCTCGCGTATGCATAAAAATGGTACTATACTTCTAACTTCATATAAATACTGATAAACTCAACCTGATCTCACAGGAATTTGTATACAAGGTGTAGAATAATTAGGAAATATACAGTGATGAAACTCCACCCGTAAACCCAGCATCACGGCGCCAAAGCAAATCGGGGAAAAAAAACGAATTTATATGAATTAACCATCTTGTAAAATATGTATGAATTGCCATGAATGATTGTGAACAATAATTGTGAGTTTCAAAATTTAAAAGAATGTTCATCTAATTAAATCATTGTCATGGCAAACATTTACACCGCTATTAATAACACAGGCAGCCTTGAGAGTTTGGGCCTAAAGAGAAATGGGAATGGTTCCCATAAGCCATCTGTACCTGTAAAAATCTGCACGGTTTTCTCTATCCAAAACCCACTTAACTTCAGCTTGGATGTGCTGCTTAATATTCATGGCATAAGGCATATCGGGAGCTGTGCAAGATGTTGAGGAAGCTTCGGGAGACTTACGTAAGAGGTGCCACTCGTCCTGTTGGATGGTCCTTGTCAGGTTGAGAGGGATGTTCCTGAGTCTTATGGGTTGGGAGAAATGATATTTGACGGACGTGCATCGTTCTGCAATACCTGCACATGAGTCACAGATTCATTTAACATGCCTGATCAAAGTACTGATTCTGTATTTCAAATGCACCTCTAGAAATATTTCATCATGATTTCACCATGCTTGCCCTCGAGGTTATTCTTCATAGTGTTGACTGGATACTAGCTGTTCATAAGTACATTTATTCATTTCCAAAGTGACTCACTTTAATCTGTTTCCTTTTTTATATCTTTTACAGTATGTCTCTGTACTTTAATCCGCTTTTTATTGGCCTTATTAGCATTGGTGCTCTTCACTCTGTTTGTTTTGTTTATCTTTTCCAGGACCAGTACATGTAAAGAGCCAACCACTGCTGGAGCTCTAGCCTCCCCGACAGAGTGACCTTCTGGTATTATTTCCGCCTGGGTTCACACCACACCACACAGATTTGGATGGTGTTGTGAGCTACTTCTGAGAGCTGTGTTAAGACTGCAGTAAAAATGCAGAAAGCTGGAGACATATGCTGCGTCCGAAACCGTGTATTTCGCCTACTATGTAGTATGGAAGTAGGCGTTTCGGACGCAGCGATATCTATGACGTGCCATGTCAGTCGCTTTTAAAAAATGTCAGTTCTGAAATCCTGCACTGGATTATGAGGATGAAATTAAAATGTAAATCAACTAACTATATGTAATTCAGAGCCAAGCCAGCATGAAAGCTAGACAAATAGCCAGCTGCCTACTAGAAATAATGACTTTAATAAGTTTTCTCACAGAGATATTAAGTTGAAATGGGGCAATTCATTGAATACTAAAATAAGTGCAATAATCCAAAGCAACTTACTATGAATAACAATGTATACTTTTTATCAGTACAGTATGTGTGTTCTAGGGATCAAATCCACAACTTTTTGAGCTGCTGCTACAGGAACACTCATGCTGTACTTCATTGAATATTAAAGGGATAATTCACCCAAAAATGAAAATTGTGTCATCATTTACTTACCTTCAAGTTGTTCCAAACCTGTAAAAATGACTTCTGCTTTATGGAGGACTACAAGAGTCACGCAAAATGTAATTTCAATATTTAATAGCTACCTGGACAACAAAAACAGCAACCAATAGATCTGCCCAAAAATTCATCAACCAATCTACAAATAAATAGACAAAGTTACAAAAAAAATCATTATGCAACATTTCACTAGGCAACAAAAAGTGAGATTATAAAATAATGTAGAAATTAAATATTTAAAAGAGCATTTCCGTTTAACATTTCTCTTTTCATTTTACCGATGGTTCTCCTATTCTTTTCGCTATTGATTCGCTTTTCATTTTAGCCTTTCTATTTAGCTTTTCCGTGACTCTTTGGGTCCTCATCCGAGATCTATAAATCTGCGCATGATGTACAATCAGAGCCAATCAGCGAGCTTGTTACATCCACCTGGCCATAGCTAATTTGCATTTCTCGTTTGACCATTTGCAAGGACCAAAGGAGTCATGGAAAAGCTAAATAGAGAGGCTAAAACGAAAAGCAAATCGAATAGCGAAAATAATTATTTATTAATGAATTAATATTTCATTTCTACGTTATTTTTATAATCTCACTTTTTATTGCCTAATAAAATTTTATGATTTTTTTGTAACTTTGTCTATTTATTTATAGATTAATTAATGATTTTTAAACAAATCTATTAATTGCTATTTTTATTGTCTAGGTAGTTATTAAATGTTGAAGTTCTTTATTACTTTTTGCATGACTCTTGTGGTCCTCCATACTGCTTGTGTTTGCTGAGCACAAAGAAAGATTTTTTGAAGAATGCTTTTAACAGATCTGGGGCCCCATTGACTTCCACAGTAGGAAAAAAATAATACTATGGAAGTGAATGGTGATCTATTTGGTTACAAAAAAATCTTCCTTTGTGTTTAGCAGAAAACAAGTAGAAGTCATTTTTATGGGTTTGAAACTACTTAAAGGTATGTAAAGGATGACAAAATTTTCAGTTTTGGGTGAACTATCCCTTTAAAATAAATATTCCCTAGCTTTTTGATCAGTTCATTTCTCCACAACATTTTAATTTTTCATATTGATTGCGATAGAAAAATGTTACAATTTTTACACTTTAACTTGGTTATTTTCAACCCAGCATTGGGTCAAGAAGGGACAAACCCACATGTTAGGATGTAATTGAACCTATATGCTGGGTTGTTTTAATCAATTGTTGGGTCAAATATAAACATTTTCTGGGTTCATTTAACCCAACGGCTGGGTTTGTCCCAGCACAATATTTTGTCACACCCAATGTATTAACCTTGCCTTGTGATAAAATGAAACACTAATTCTTTTTCAGTATACACCAATGAGTAGGCTCCTAATAAACGTAATACTTCCTATCATCAAGTGAACTGAATTAAAGTGAATTTCAATCTCTTGGTTGCCATGGTGCCCTCAACTCAGTTTTCATATCTGATAATAAGAAGCTCTTTGGAGTGCCCGTGTTCTTTGATGGGCTCATTCAGGGACTCAGTGTAATAGACTGTGTCAGAAATCAAAGGCTGGGAACTGAAGGTCAAGTGATCTGTGTGACTTTGGGCTTGATTTAAATGCAAGGTGGCACACAGCTTCCGCTTTTAATCCTGACGTGATCAGATCTCAGTAATCTGTATCGACTTGGAATCATCACACATTTCCTGTGTCTTTTCTCACCTTGAGACTTTCCGACAGAAACTTTTGAGAAACAGTTGTCTTGGTTGGGAAATCTTTGATATATATCATGCATGAAATTGATTGGCAGAAAGTGCTTTAGCATAAACAGGTCAAGAACGAAAGAAAAAAAATATGGCAAGCACCAGTGTCAGCAAAAAGCCCATTAACCTTAAGTTCGGATAAGTGTCAGTACAAAAAGGATTAAATCAATATTTCTTCCAGGAAACGAGTCTGCATAAGCTAAATATTCACCCACACTCACCTACTGTATGTTTTTGACGCAATACACCATACACACCATCATAATCACCCACAAACCCAACACCAGCCCACTTACAGTACGGCAGATCTGTCAAGCATCCAAAACTACCCAAACATTTGGTGCTTTGTGGTTCTTTGGCGTTTTCCATGAGATCTTACCCTTCAAAATGAGTTTGTCAATATCCCTGTCCATTCCCTGGAAGTAGCATTTCCTCCAAAGTCCAGAGTAGGTGGAAAAGAGCGGGCGCCCGCACTCCGTCTCCAGGATGCCCATTCCCAAAATCGCCCTCCAGTTCTCCAGCAGTTCCTCTTCGCGACTCCCCACATGGATGGGCTTCATAAGAGCCAGGTTGCGCTTTGAATTCCCGCCGTCCAACAAAGGCAGGTGATAGATGGGCATCTCCCTGTTCTTCTGGTCGTTGGACTCCGAGCCGTACCGGTCGCAGTTCTCCTTGTGCCTCCTGGTGTCCGTTTCGTACCAGTGGTCGGTAAAAATCGCCGTGACCAGCAGCATGAGCGCGAGCAGGCTCATGGACAAGCTGATCGTCGTTACGAGAGCCCGTCTCTCCATGTTTCCAACATCCGCGCAAAACCAGCAGCTTAACTCACTCAGCACCAGTCGTACTTTTCCATGCCTTTCCTTACTTCTTTCCCCGGGACAATGCACCGGGATCTGTCATATATCCACAGCGGTACGAGTAAAAACAAGTGGATAAGCGGAGTTTGCCCGTGTGCGGTACTACGGGCATCTATATGGGGATGCGCGATGGGCGTGCGTGCGCGCGTTTACCTGCACTGTGTTCAGCGTTCGTGCATCTTCCTTTCACCGCATTAGTTGCTTTGTTTCTCTTTCCTATGATCTATCGCTGAGAACGATCCACGCAGAACAAGATTTCACCGTGCAACTGAACGCGCGTGTGGGAATGTCAAGGTTGTCGCTCGCGCGCTGTACCGACAATAGCGAAGGGTGTGTCAAGGAGACAGGCAAGCGCTCGACTGAAATGTTATGATGATGATGATGCTGCCGATGGTGATCACAACAGTTTGAGCAGCCAAAATCAATGCAGCAGAGGTCCATCATGCAAAGAGGGAAAACAAGCCGAAGACCTTGATTAGACCGCAAAATTTGTTCTAGAAATAAAGATGTTTATATTTGTTATTACGAATGCCAAATTTAAAATGTGATGGAACACTTTTATACTTCTATTATTAACCTGGTTGGGTAAAATATGGACATATCCATTCATTGGGTTTAAATATTTGCTGGGTCGTTTTAACCCACACATTTTAAGTTGTTTCAACCCATGATTGGGTCAAATATGAACATTTTTTAGGATAATTCAAATCAGTAATAATAGTAATTGTAAGAGCCAATAATTCAAATCAAAGTTTAATATACTTCTATAGGTTGTACATAAAGCAAATAGAAATAGGCTACTCTATACCTTAACCTATACATTCTATAAATGCTTGGTTATTTTCAAAATAACCAAAAAGAGGATCAAAAAGAGACAAACCCAGCTACCCAGAAAATGTTTATGTCTGACCCAACATTGGGTTAAAATAATCCAGTATTTTGGGTTGAAACAACCTATGGGTTAAATTGCAACCCAGCAGACTGGGCTCATCCCTTTTTGACCCAGTGTTGGGCTGAAAATAATCCAGCATTTTTTAGAGTGCACTACCGCTATAAAAGCTTAGATATTTATAATGCTTTATATATTTTCTTTTTAAATCTTTATTTTAATATGAATATTTTCATGGTTTTCAAACGTGGATGTCCCCAAACAAAGGAAGATTTGTTTTTTTTTTATCTATAGCTTCTGCAGAGAAATGTAATACCTATCCATGTTCATATACACTAACCTAAAGGATTATTAGGAACACCATACTAATACTGTGTTTGACCCTCTTTTGCCTTCAGAACTGCCTTAATTCTATGTGGCATTGATTCAACAAGGTGCTGAAAGCATTCTTTAGAAATGTTGGCCCATATTGATAGGATAGCATCTTGCAGTCGATGGAGATTTGTGGGATGCACATCCAGGGCACGAAGCTCCCGTTCCACCACATCCCAAAGATGCTCTACTGGGTTGAGATCTGGTGGCTGTGGGGGCAATTTTAGTACAGTGAACTCATTGTCATGTTCAAAAAAACCAATTTGAAATTATTCGAGCTTTGTGACATAGTGCATTATCCTGCTGGAAGTAGCCATCAGAAGATGGGTACATGGTGGTCATAAAGGGATGGACATGGTCAGAAACAATGCTCAGCTAGGCCGTGGCATTTAAACAATGCCCAATCGGCATTAATTGGCCTAAAGTGTGCCAAGAAAACATCCTTCACACCATTACACCACCACCACCAGCCTGCACAGTGGTAACAAGGCATGGTGGATCCATGTTCTCATTCTATTTACGCCAAATTCTGACTCTACCATCTGAATGTCTCAACAGAAATCGAGACCCATCAGACCAGGCAACATTTTTCCAGTCCTTTTTCCTATTTGTAGTGGAAATGAGTGGCACCCGGTGGGGTCTTCTGCTGTTGTAGCCCATCCGCCTCAAGGTTGTGCGTGTTGTGGCTTCACAAATGCTTTGCTGCATACCTCGGTTGTAACGAGTGGTTATTTCAGTCAAAGTGGCTCTTCTATCAGCTTGAATCAGTCGGCCCATTCTCCTCTGACCTCTACCATCAACAAGGCCTTTTTCGCCCACAGGACTGCCGCATACTGGATGTTTTTCCCTTTTCACACCATTCTTTGTAAACCCTAGAAAAATGTTAAATACTCGTCGGCCCGTCTGGCACCAACAACCATGCCACGCTCAAAATTGTTTAAATCACCTTTCTTTCCCATTCTGACATTCAGTTTGGAGTTCAGGAGATTGTCTTGACCAGGACCACACCCATAAATGCATTGAAACAACTGCCATGTGATTGGTTGATTAGATAATTGCATTAATGAGAAATTGAACAGGTGTTTCTAATAATCCTTTAGGTGAGTGTATAAAACACATAAACCTTAGATATTAGTGAAGTCTCTTCATAGACACAATGGTTTACACCAACCTTTAATCTCTTATACAAACCAGATGTTGTAATTCAAGTCCGAGTACCACTTCAGATATTTTTAGCATGTCAGACTATATAGTATTATTATTTTTTACAAAAATAATACATGGCCCTGTAGGCAAGCCATACACATACAAATATGAATATATGATAGGCTACACATAACATCTAAAAGAGGGAGATAGAAAATTGAGAATGACATTTAGGATAATTGTTTCAAACGCATCATAAATACTAAATATTTACATTACATAAATATTACAATAATACCATTTCTAGATATACAGGTCAACTGTATGTGCTTTGGTTCCTTGATAACCGCCATCATGCTGAGACCTTGATCTGTGCCAGTTCATGCTTTAATAATCTGTCAATAAATTGCATCCTGGATGTGTGCCTGGCATTTGAGAAATAAATTAGTCTGAATAGTCATGGCTCATAAAACCTTCATAGCATCCACATGGTGTAAGTACAAATGTGTTCGGAAGCTCACTCTTGGCACATTCTCCTCTGTGATTTGGAAATAAATAGCGCTGAATCACAATCCTGTCTGCAGTGAAAGAGAAGAAGATGGAGGGAGATGTGTATAGCTGTGTATTAGACAGCTCTCTCACAACCACATGGAGAATCTTGACAACTGTATATTTGTCATCTGTATGTGATTTGACACATATTTGGAGAGATATATGGGAGGGCAATGGAGATCAAACTGATGTGTGTGTATCTCACAAAATCATGCAAAAGCATAAAACAACACACTGGTAAAAATGATATACTCATCTAAATCAAGTGTGCCTCATTTTTGCAACTATTCTCTTATTTGTGAAGCTCCATTATACGTACAACAGCAAAAAAATAATTATAAAATTACAAATTTAAAAAATGCACATTTTTAATAAATTATAAAGATAAAAATTGTAAATTATTGAATAAATTATAAAGAGCCAGTTGTACAGAATAGCATATACATATATTTATAAAAAATATATGTTTTTCTAAGGCCTTTCTTATTGAAAATAATATTTGTATTTCTTTCTTACCAGATATTGAATGTAATAAATGTAATAAAAACAACAAATATAATTGTGGCATGGTGGCCTAAGACTTTTTACACAGTACTGTATATATTATTATTATTATTATATGTGTTATAACTTATGTTGTTTTTGTAGCTTTTTTGTTTTTTGTTAATATTTTGTTATAGGTCATATATTAAAAAACATGCATTTTCAAAATGAAAATAACTGTTTAACTTTCATTTCAAGTATTCACAACATATGGCCAGTCTCCTCCTAATGACTAAAATTGCACTTCATGTTTTCTTTTTTAACATTTTAAAGATATATAGGCCAAAACGCCTTTCCATTGTACACTACATTTGGACACAGTTGTCGGAGTTCGCCCCCTAGTGGCAGTCGTAATGAAATTTCAAGAAGAGCCTATAATCTATGAATATATTTATACTTAATAATTTACTTATCCGTAATCTATCGTTTTTAAAGGATTCAAGTGTTACTGATAAAGTTAAACAAAAAAGGATTCATAATTTTGACCTTGCACACAGTGTTTTGATTGGAGCACACTGAAATACATCACTTCTGATCGGCGGTGTAATCGCGCAAGTTTTTTTATGCATTCAAAGCTTAAATTGTATCAGAAAATTATGCACCCGCAGATGGTTAGCACCCCACGCAGCCCCTTTCCAAGTCTCCTTCCGTCATGTACAGTACACACAAAGATGACCGGCGGGCCGATAAAGATGATTGGAGGGCCCCATTTGGCCCGCGGGCCGCCAGTTGACTAGCTCTGCTGTAGACCAAATAATAAATCTGATATTAAATCTAAAAAAAAAACAGTTCAACTTACTGTCATGCTCACCCCTAAAAACAAGAAAATAAAAAAACTAGTTAAAAGACTGCATTATTATTATTATTATTAAAATTATTATTATTATCATCATCATTGTTATTATATAATAATAATAATAATAATATAATAATACTTTTTCTTTAATAGTTACTATTATAATAAATATTAATTATTTTAATAAATAATAACACTTAATAATAATCATACTCATAATAACCGCAACAACAATAATGTTAACTATATATATATATAAACACACTAATGTACACTATTTTGTGTGGAAAAAAAACTCTTCAGTAGCAGATTTGAAGTTGTTGTTTGGTCTTTAGTCTTTTGACCCATCCCTCCCTCCTCTTTTCATTCTTCCATTCCACACATTCTCCATGCTACCAGCGTCACGCATGCGCACAGGAGCTCACGGGAAGCCATGTTAAAGTTACAGTCAAGAACCTGGTACTGAGATTTTCTTCTGACGCCGTATGTTTATTTTCTTCAGCTCAGTTTGTGTCAGGGCCCCGAAAAAACCCCAACACTGACAGCAAGAGATCAGAGTTCCCGCGATGAGTTTCGATCTGTCCAGGAGAAATCCGCAGGAGGATTTCGAGCTTATCCAGAGAATAGGCAGCGGCACCTACGGGGATGTCTACAAGGTAAAAATGTATTTTTATACAAACAAGGCCTTTCCAATGGACAACGTAGTTTGGTTTAAAGGGTCTAAGAGATTAGCTAAAGCAAGTATAAGACAAACGCGTGCTCAAATTAGTTCGAAATGAAGATTGTGTTTCTCTGAACTAGATCACTTCAGACTAAACCATCAGATCGTAAGTCAAAATTAAAAACACGAGAGACCATCAAAAAAACCGAGCTGTCAAAATCCTAAAAACACTACTATTTGTTGCTATTTAACCGCATGTATGTTATTTAACCCACAATCCTTAATTTAGCGTTTATTTACATTTGGATAAACTAGGCCCCAAGCTTTATGACAACTTGTTGGTTTTATTCCCAGCTGCTGTAAGTTACTGTATGCTCGCAATTGTGATTGTCAGATAGATTGTGTACGAATAACACTTGTGAGGCTTTGTTACGATGTTGCTCCCATTTCTGGTTGGAAAGTTGCGCAATATGAGCGATAAATTTGAGTCAGGCCTTGTGATGTCAGCGCAAGTTTGAAGTTGCCATAGAAACGGTGTGGAAAAAGGAGGATGGGGCAGTTGATCAGAGATGCTGTTGTATTTGGGGTGGTTGACTTGAAAGATGTTTACAAGTGGTGTGAAATGTGCTGGATAATCCGTAGATTTATCTGAAAGAGGCTTAAGATGTAGGTCATCAGACTTTCACCTGTCACTCAGGGGTTAAGTGGTCAAAGTTGGCCAAATGCTTAACTGTTTACATATTATACACGCTTTGTTTTTATTAATACATGCATGCATTTGGCAGACACTTTATCTAAAATGACGGATATGAATCCGTTGTTATCAGAATGTGTGTTACCTGGAAATCTAACCCTTGACCGTTCCCAATTTAATACTTTACAAATTAAGCTACATGAACACAATAAAAATAGATTGAATTTTATCCGCAGATCTTCAGAGCCATATGCTAGTTTTGAAAAGGTGTTTTAACTGACATAGCATGTAATGGGATTAAGTTCAATTCTGTTTGTGCTGGTTGAATGGATTTTAGATAGCAGATAACAGATTACGTTGGCTACTGTCTGTTGTAAGGACAGCTACAGATATGCAATTGTTCGCTGTGTTGCTTTCTTAGATAAGCAGCTGTAATCGAGCATGTGACTGAATATTTAAGTTTGGTAGACCAAATGTAACAGTGTAGGAATTGGGCATACTTATATATAAAGGGATCAAATGCAAAAGCTGCTAAATGCCACCTCATTCAAAAATAAGATAATAAAATTCGCAGAATCTCGGCATGTATTATACATTCACCAAATATTTTCACTGCATATCCACTTATTCCCGGCCTCAGACAATTCAGAAATATTTCTGGCTTGTTGGTAGAATTCTTTCAACGCCACGTTGATTTTTTAGCAAAGTCCTCAAAGTTCATAGAAGGCAAATGTAAGACGACCGTTTAAACATTTAAAGGAGCATTTCACCCGTGGAAACATTCATCTTTATTAAAAGTGTATCATATTTGTAGTTGAAATGTAACATAAATTTCGAATTTGGTGCCTATTTGATTGAGAAAAGATATAGGACTTCCTTCTTTCAATGATGCAAAATGATGATTTTTACATCATTGAAAGAAGGAAGTGCCACACTGAATTCCATATTTCTCCTGTCTCAGGGGAAACAGAGGGAATGATGCCCGACCATTCCAAAACATGACTGGAGTTCTAACTATACAAAGCTTAATGCAAATGGGTGAAGTGTCCCTTTAAACTTGGGTCCCTAGTGAGTACTTAGACCCAGTGTCGGGGCTACATATTGGCCAGGGTGCCACTGGCTCACTCAGATTGACGGCTGGCCCACCCAGTCAGAAGAGACACAAAATATTTTTGCGTAAAAGCCAAAGAAATCATGCATTAATGATAATAATCTCTGTAATGATCGCTCAAATACACATCATTCAGAAATAACTATTTATATAAAAAAGTCATTAGTTTGCACGTTTCTAAAGCTTGCATATGTGAACATTCAAGCAATTTTAAAACATTTGTGTGCAGTTAGATGTTAAAGTGAGCTGTTATACTGTATAGACACACACTCATAAGTGCTCGCACGGAGACGCGCGTTTTAAAAGCACGCAAACACAAAATCGTTGACAGGACACATATGCACACAAAATTATCTACAAAACCCACAGTTTTGACGAGTATTCTCATAAAAACAGTCAGTTAATGTCTTAAAGTTAAGAAAGAATCAGATGTGTGTGTCAGTATATGGATCCATGCTTATTCGGTCTTGATAAAAAAACAACGTTATTTTGTGTTTTGGTATAATATGTTTGCGTGGTTTATGGTTAAAAACACATTATTTTCCACTAGTGCTGCACAATTAATCGCATCGCAATCGCGATGTCAGCCTGTGCGATTATATGACAGCAAAATGTTGCAATTATATATAAAAAAAAAATGTGTGGACTTGTTAACACAAACTTTCTAATAACAGTTTGATGATTTTCCTTGCTGTTTAAAAAAAGAAAGAAAAACGAACAAAAAAGGCAGTGCACGTGTGGCATGCACGTGTGTGGTGTGCGTCGTCACTTATACCAGAGCAAAGATGGATGCAGAGGAGGTTGACAGTGATCTGGTAGTAAAAAAAAACTCTATGTCTGTTGTATGGCGGTATTTTGGATTTAGGATTACTGACACTGAGCAGTTGCTACATCACGTGGCAATACGAAAACATTTCTAGTTTTACAAATACAAATTTTAGTTAAACTGTGTGTGGATTTTCCTTAAAACCCATCAAGTTGACTCATGATACCATTTAGTATAATCGCAATCGCACATCGCAATATTAGCATCAATAACCGCAATGGGAAAAATTACCCAAACCGTGCAGCTTTATTTTTCACATACTATACATTTTTGTAGCTCCAGTCCAGATTTCACTCTCTTCCTAAAACGCATGGATTCATGTACAAAACTCATCGATTTGAAAAGCTCTGTGTCCCTGATTGGCCAGCTAATCTGTATGTCGTGATTGGTCTGAATACCTCTGACGTCAGCTGGAAATGTGACGCTCCTTAGTATGTTTGAAAGATTTGTGCACAATGCAATCAGGAGTTAACTTACAGGCTGAGTCCGCAACGTGAGGATTATGATAATGTCGGTCTTGTCTACATCACCAATTCAAGGAAGTAAACTGTTGCCTACAATGCATGTGTTTGCTGTAGTCCAAGAAAATAGATTTACGTGAAAGACGATAACTCGTGTCATCGTTTACTTTGGGGTATGTACCTTTTGCATATCGTTAACATGTACTAATACACACTTACACACCTAGGGAAATGTAAAATCGTGAATCAGACAATAGGTGCTCTTAAAATACCATGCAACAGGCATTTGATAGTGTTTGTTTGTCTACTGGATATGCTTGTTTTTCCTAACAGTTTGAAGTAAATCTAATGTCGGCTTGCTTCTGATGGGTTTTAAAAGGCCTGAAAGCATACAGAGATGTAAAGTATTGATTGGGCAAAGAAAGTAAGTATTGAACAAAAGGCCTGCTGCATTGGTCTAAGGATATAACTAATTACCCAGTTTGATCAGCTTATATTGGCTATGTGTCAAATGTTGGTGATGCTATTTTGATAGTTCTGCTTCTCTGTATTCTCATAGTGGTTTTGTATTGATTGCATTTTGGCGTTAACAGTTTGAGAAATCGTTGCATGCAGTGTGTGAAAGTATAAATGTGCCATTGTGTAAAGATAGTAAGACAAATATAAAAAGAGAGAAGTCTATTGAAATGGTCCATGCTTGTCCGGTTCAGACAGAATGCATTGCTTCTCCTTCAGAAGGTTGCTGTGGATAGATGGTTGTGTAAGCTCATCTATCACACGACTCTGTGTTGCTGTTTCACTTTTGGCCTCCTTTAAAGACACCAGTTTCTTTCTCTCGCAAGGAGTTTGGCTTTTCGCTGCGTGAGTTTGTTCGAAAGGCCGGGTCAGTCTAAACAGTAGATCTTTCTCTCCGTGGGGCTGAATACAAGCTGACGCCAGTCCAGACGGTAAAATGCAAGGGATTGAGCAAAAAGGTGGATGTTCGTTCATGTCAGCAAAACTAAATCTATTTATTTCTGACCACAGAGGTTTGGTTTCAGTTTTTACTTGCATTTTTGCAAATAAAATTACCTTAATATCATTGCACCTACATGGTTTGGTAAGATCAGGTCGTATTAGCTTACATTTTTAGCTTTTAGGTTTTAAAGGTGGACTTTGATAAGAAATTCTGGTATTTGACCCTAAAGCATTGATTTGACCTGCCTGTAGGGTTTCACGGTGGATTAAAATTACAATTCCCCCTCTATTAGGTTAATCCTATTTACTTTTCACGCTACGGAAATCTCGAGTTCCTTTCAAAGACGGATAAACACTTATCCTGTGATTTCTAATGGGAATGATCACCTTTAGATCATGAGAAATAGTGTTCAGGGATCTAAATGTTTGTGAAAACATTCGGACAGGATGAAATTCAAGATGATTGAATTTCCTTGATTTGCTACGTGCGGATTCCTGCGGCGCTGCTGATGTGAGGGCATTTCTGAATTGACTTTGTCGGGAAAAAATGATCATTAATTATTCACCTGTTTCAACAACTGGGCACTGCTCCATCCTGTAACACTATCGTGCTTCAGAGATTGGTAACGGTCAGCTTTGGGACATGTTTGCAACTCCTGACTTTCAATAGTCCTGACAAATATGCTCAGATATGTGTTAACTGAAATTTATTGGAATATTGATATTACAGTACACTGTAAAACTTTTTTGTCAAATCAACTCAACATTTTAAGGCAACCAGGTAACTTACTTTTTTAAGTTGAACCAACAAATCCTTTTTTTACAGTTTAACAGTAAATATAAATAAGTCTGTTTTTTAACCCATGTAGGGCTGTCAAACGATTAATCACGATTAATCGCATAATCGCGATTAATCACATACAAAATAAAAGTTTGTGTTTGCATATTATATGTGTTTGTACTGTGTGTAATTATTATTTATATATAAATACACACACACATGTACACATTTAAGAAAATAATTTTTTAGATATATTTTTATATGAGATATTTTTATTTATTTATATATATAATATAAATTATATACAAATATAAATAAATATATATTTACACGTAATTGTTTCTTAAATACATACATGAAAGTTTGTGTATTTATATGTACATAATAATTATCCACAGTGCACAAACATTAGGGGTGTAACGATTAACCGTGCAAATGCGCGTTTTCTCAATAAATGAATTTGAATGAATTACGGTGAAATCCAGGCACATCCGAATGCCAGTTGGCGCTCCCGTACAGAAACTCCCTTTGTGCCACAGAAGAAGTAGCATTACAAATGCTAATCCAGGAATTGTCTACAGGAATATTTATATCACTGTTCTTCAAATTGTTTCAGGTATTTTCATGATAATAAAGAATATTTTGAATGATTTTGTTTAACGAGTGTTGCTTTTTTAAATGCACGTTATAAACGAGTCCGACTCATCATGATTTTAAATTGATAAGAACTTCCTACTGACCAAATGCCGTAGTACACGCACAAGCTGTGCATGAAACAAAGAATCGCAGCCTTGCGATTCAGAATCGAATTCAGACAGGCATTTTTAATGGGACACGGTTGAATTGTTACATCCCTAACAAACATACAATAAGCAAACACAAACTTTTATTTTGTATGCGATTAATCGCGATTAATCGTTTGACAGCCCTAAACCCATGGTTAGGTAAAGTATGGACAGACCCAAGAGTTGGTTTTAATTAACAGAAAATGTCCATATTTTACCCAACCATGGGTCTAAACAACCCCACTATTTAAAGAGGATAGTATATGCAGCATTTCACACATTTCTATATGAATGATAAGCCGACATAATGTTTATATACAGTTTTACGATTTCTGACACCTTCAGTCATCACTGTGAGGATTTTGAAATGTGTTTTCGGCTCAGTCTCCCTCTCCAAGTCCTTCAGGCATTAATCATTGTGTAAGATTTTTGTACCTGTTCCACCTTGTTTTTGCGACTGTCTGTTCAGGGAGGTGTCAGATCTTTGTTTGGACATTCTAAGGAAAACAACCAAGATTCATTAGCCGGAACAGACACAGTCCCGGAATCTTTTTCCCCAGACCCCCTAACAGGAATCTCGCAAAGCTGAGGTCAATGCACTCAAGCCAGTCTCATGAGTTTTATGCCTTCACACTTTTTTGAAATTCACAACAAACTGGATAACATTGATTCTTTTAATAGAACGTCCTTGCCATGTAGCCTACTTATGTGGCCTTGAGATTTCTCCAGATTCTGGAAACCAATGCACTTTCAACCTCCTCGCATCCTTTTAATGAGTAAGCAGAAATACACAGCAACATGACAAAGTAATCTACTGTCCTACAAATGAAGCCACGGGGGAAATTGTATTCTCCCATAGTGAGTGTAAGCGACTGACATTCTACCTTTGTTTGGACAAGAATGTGATTTACTTAATTATGTTTGGTTACAGAATTAGAGCCAGACTGATTAGGCAGAAATGGACAGTCAATCGACCATATGTTTGTAATGATTTGTACTCGCAAAGCATCGATTCTTGTCATATGGGACCAAATATGTCATTTGACAGATGCTTTTTATCTAAAGCAAATTGCAGTGCATTTAAGCTAAACATTTTTATCAGTATGCATCTTTCCTAGGAATCGAACCCATGATCTTTCAACTTGTAAAGCAATGCTCTACCAGTTTTCCACAGGAAAACTATAGCTCACAGACCACGTCTTAAAGGGATAGTTCACCCAAAAATGAAAATAAGGTCATTAATGACTTACCCTCATGTCGTTCCAAACTCGTAAGACCTCCGTTTATCTTCAGAACACAGTTTAAGATGTTTCAGATTTTGTCTGAGAGCCTGTTGACCCTTCATTGAAAATCTACGTACTGTATACTGTCCATGTCCAAAAAGGTAATAAAAACATCATCAAAATAGTCCATGTGACATCAGTGGGTCAGTTAGAATGTGTTGAAGCATCGAAAATACATTTTGGTACAAAAATAAAAAAAATTACGACTTTATTCAGCATTGTCTTCTCTTCAGGTTCCGTTGTGAAGCACATGCGTGAGATTAAAGTCATGACGTACGACGCGGCTGACATGTTAGTTATCTGGTGCGCCCCAGCTGTAAGTTTGGAAAAAAAACTTCGCAAACATGTCTGAGGATAACACATCATCCACTGCAGTCACGTGACTTTAAGCGAGCATGCGCTTTACAACAGATGCGGAAGAGAAGACAATGCTAAACAAAGCCGCAATTTTTTGGACCAAAATGTATTTTCGATGCTTCAACACATTCTAACTGACCCACTGATGTCACATGGACTACTTTGATTATATTTTTATTACCTTTCTAGACATGGACAGTATACCGTGCATAGATTTTCAATGAAGGGTCAACAAGCTCTCGGACTAAATATAATGCATCTTAAACTGTGTTCTGAAGATGAACGGAGGTCTACGAGTTTGGAACAACATGAGGGTGAGTCATTAATGACATTATTTTCATTTTTGGGTGAACTATTCCTTTACTGATTTTTACTATTTCCCTATTTTAAAGGTCTACTGTGTATGTTTTTAGCGGCACCTTGCAGTGAGACTGTGAATTGCAACCAACATCAAAAGGGCGGGTATATCTTTTTTCCCCAGCACATACGCAATAAAAAGTATTTCTTATTCAAACTATTTCTCTACCAGGCCGTCAGGGCAGCACTGATTCGCAACAGTTACAGTATATAAAAAAATTAGGATAGATGAAGAAAAATTTATTCGGCTTTAGACCACAGTACACCCCTCCCTTTCGAAACGCGTAGTGAAGCTACGGGAGCCGCCACAGGACAAACATGTTATTGTCTTATACAACTTAAGGACAAAATTCGCTCTATAGAGCAGTTTGTCTGTTTAGGGCTAGTGTAGAAACATGGCTGCACGAAATGGTGACTTCCATGTAAGGGGACCCGCGGTATATGTAGAAAAAAAATAGCTAATTTTAAGTTAATAAAACAACAGTTGGTGCTTAGTGTAGTAAGATATTTTAGGTATGTATATTATGTTGCATTTCACTGCACCTTTAAGACATTCTAAATAGCTCATGCTATACGTATTGTTTATATTGTACACGGTCAGGACCATAATGCATTTCTTGTCTCAATTCCTGTAGCTTGTGTTGATCCTGTAGCTTAACTGGTATTTCATTTCCTTAGCAGCGTAAAAGATCATGTGTTTGATCCCAAGGAAAACACATACTGATAAAATGTAATTGAAGCGTCTGCCAAATGCATAAATATAAATGTAGCCTTATTCTTATTCATTCATTGAAGTGCTTTAATTGTGTTGTCAGTTTTTTACATTTTGTATGACTGATTATCAGCTCTTTTGTTCCAATACTTAAGATTTAGTTTGTTGATGGTAGACTCTAAACAGGCCATAGTCTCATTTGTACTGTAGTTTCATATTCATGCTATAGCACACTCAGGTACGCTCCTGTCAGCATGCACTAGAATTCTTGGTGCATAATGTACTCTGCGTTTAACTGCAATACAGCATGAATAATGAATCGGATAAAATGTTTGATAAAACCGGTGCAGAAAAGACATTAGAGAGGAAAACGGGTTGTTTATCGTAGGTCAGTACTGCATTGGCACGGTAAATTGTTAATACAAGGCATCAAATTCGCCAGGCAGTGCAGAATATGATTGGCCTAGATTCGGCTGGTTGGGGGCCAAGCTTGCAGTGATTTATCCCCCCTCTCTGTAATTACCTGACATGGCAGCCGCTCGCAGCCCGCTGCGTGCTGCACCTGTGCAGGTGGAGCGTTCGGCTGTCGCTCTGCTGATGGGGGAAAAGGGCATTCAAAAGTATGTGGAAAGTTGGAGGGTTACATAGCAGGTTTTAATACCAAAGTACTTTATGAACTGTAGTGTGATAGGTTTCTGCAGTTAGGGTTCAACCAATTATTACAATTCGACAGCTCAGTGAAGCAATTGTGAGGTGTTAAAGTCAAGTCGCACGCTGTGTGAGTTGTTTCTGGCTCGGTTGACCCTGGTAAATGTACCTTGACGGATGTGTTGTACTCTTCACATTTTCACAGTTCCAAACTTGCTTTTATGTGTTGTTTCCCACGATCTTTGGCTTTTACCTTTATTTTGGGCCAATTGCAGGCTCATTACAAAGCATCATCCACGCATCATTTTAAATCACAAGCTATTGAGCACCGTGCCTGGATGCTTGATGAAGTTATTGATCCGTACTAATCTGCATGCCTTTACCATAGACGTTGGTAAGTTGTGCTTTCTCGCCCAGATCATTCAAATCGAAACAATTTGTTTATTACCAGCTTATGGGATATAAGAATACTGTTAGTTGTTTACTTTCACGGCTGTGTTTTTTTTTATTTTTGCACTGGTAATTCAAAGCAAAGATTTGATGTAACGTGCTGACACAACCCAACGTTTCATGCATCTCGTACACCTCAATGTGACATACCATACGCTCCGCGTGTTTACAGTGTAGGTCTGATTTCAGGTCTTCATATCTTCTCGTTGAAAGCATTCATCAAGATTTTCTTCAAAGCGCTTCGCAACAGAAATATAAACTGTCTTGAGTTTTAACATTTTTGACATCTCAAAAGTGAATCTTTAGATGATCTATACAAAGATATAGCTTCTGACTTTGCATCAGTTTCTTCTTGCATCAGTGTTTTGCAGCATCGCTTTGGATGCTGCGTTGTTTTCCACAGGGAAATGTTTATGAGACCGATCATTGATCATGCATTAAAATTCTTCACACGACTTGACTCGAAAGCCGTGCTGATGTTTGGTTTAGACCTGAATAAATGAGTTTCATTAAGACGTATTGGAATTAAATGTGGTATAGAATGATGTCAATCTTGAATGAATGTTATGACTGAAAGGTTGGTGCAATAATTCCTTGTTGTCATTAACTGAAAAATGCTGCCTGCATCTCAAATCAACTGATTAAGTGGGCGTCATTTGACTGTTTTGTGATGTTATTTTGTGCCTGATTTTTCTTGTCCACTAGTGTTATGTTGCCGGCCATGCTCTGCCTTGTCAGTTTACCCCTCACCCTGGTGTTTTTACAGATCTCACAGTGTTGCTAGGTGAAGGAAACAGAAATACTTTGACCATTTTGACATCTTAATTGAATTCGGGGCTAATTTGGTCTAATGTTTTCCTGCTGTCACAACTTGAATAATTGAATAATTCACAGTGGACCAAAAGACAGTGTTTCGACTTGCAAAATTAGTCGGTCCATCTGTGTGGTTGTTAAATGTGTTGTAGTGTTTTTCTATTTTGTATCTGTAAGTGGTCAGTGTTTGTGTTGTGCTTTAGATGTGTTGAAAATCTCTTCTGAATCATGAAATATTTGGGACTCGGTCCATGTGAATGTTCAGAATTGTGAAAGACAGAAAAAAAAACATTCTGCTCTATGATCACTGACCAGCAGAAAATTGTCAGTATTCACAGTCTGTATGGCACGTTGCTAATGCGTTATACTTCCATTTGAATTCCAACCCTAATGCTTACCTTATATCTGTAGTAGTCAACCGAGAACAGCCATTTATGATACCAACTGTAGTCTTTGCAGGCCGACAAATTGCTGATATAATGTACATAATACCATTTAAATTAGATTTATTTAGCATATTTCTTTCTTAGTGTTCCTGAACTTCAGTGGAAGAGCATTGCATTAGCAGTGCCAAAATTATAGGTTCAATCTGGAGATGCACCGTCCTGGCTGACGCAGCAACATTGGTTCAACCAATGGGTGGTATTTTCTGATTGATCAACCAATGGAAGAAGATAAGCATTGTTCGGGAAACCAAGCAATTCATTTATCAGGCTGGATGATGTATCGCCCCATCACTACTTGCATGTGTATACCATTTAGCTAAAGCCTTGTTTGACAATCTAATAATTGGTCAGTCAATAGTAATGTTGGCTTTCAAGCCGATTGCATGCTCTCTAATCACCTCTGAAATGTTTCAGCAGTGATCACAGTTATTAACACCAGAATAAGTGTTGATTATGTTCTCGTGTTCTTCTCCTATAGGCGCGTAATGTCTCTACAGGAGAGCTGGCAGCCATTAAGGTCATCAAACTGGAGCCAGGTGAGAATCTTTCATTCATTTCCTATTTAAGTGACAAAGTCTATGTGATCATATTCTCTCTCAGTGCAGGATTTTTACTTATTTAGGGTGATGATGTGGCTTTATAGCTAAAGCTGAAGATTGGTAAGATAAAGGTTGTAGGTTTGAGCGCTGCAAAGAGTGGCTGTGAATTTATAATAACGCTTTTGACTAGTGCACTTACTGTATCTGCGCAGTACTGTAAGTTGCTTAAGATAAAAGCAACTTCCTTTATAAATAATGAATCATAAAGTGATGTTGTTATCAGTCAATATTTAATCTTTGTAATATCATAGTGTGTTATTTGCTTCTTCGCCTTATTGGTGTTGAGTAATTTTTTTACATGTGCATCACACATCCTCTCACTTACATTAATTCAATGCAGAAATGACACCAAGTGCTTTAGGCCCTTTAGAGTGGTGTGAAATGTTTAAGAGTAGAAATACAATCCACCTTTCCAGATGTATACTGAAGGTGTTAATGCTCTGATTAAGGATAACCCTGATGATTCAAGTCAGTCGAAAGGATTTTGAAATAGAAAATACAGGGAACAGCGGGGGAAGACATCAAATGGGGTCTGGGGTTTGATACGGTTTGACAATATTGAATATCAGTGTGACGGTAAAGGATGTACCCGTTTAATCCATGAGTCGCCTGGATTGATGAATGACATCCTTTGGCTTAAAGAAAAACTAGTGGAGTGCGAATTTCATTTTGATTTTATAGCGAATCTATTTGTGATTCGTTTTGCTGTGCCAGCAGTAATTGCAGGAACAATAGCAGACCTCAAACTGTTTCGACTGGTTTGGGATTAAAGAGGAAACAAATCACAAGCCACAGCCATCTTCTTCTGAGGGCTTTTGACTAAGCAAGTTTTACTAAGTTAAACTACATAATTTTCGTTTATGGCACTAAACCCGTAGGCCTGTTTGTTTTGCCCAGTAAGGTTTAAACATTGACCAAGAATTCAGCAACCACTCACATGCGTTGATGCAGATGGAGCGAGTGCATTAGTCAGCTTTCAGCCTCAGTAATTACCACATGCCTCTCATTCCAGAGAGAGAGAGAGAGAGAGAGAGAGAGAGAGAGAGAGAGAATGATATGGGGGTTTTGGAGGCCTTGCACTTTGCTTTCTCCGCTGCAGGTCGAGATAAGTGAATGTTTGTATGTGAATGTCCATGTCTGCCGCATTGCTTTGCTAGAGATCTGTTAAGCTGTGTTTAAGATGTGTAAGTGTGATATAGTCCAAGTGTTTTGGATATACCTGTCCAGACTTGAAACAGCCGAGAAACACGCACAACAATGCCTGCACAATTAGTTTTTGGTGCATATTAGAGCAACGCCATTAGCAGGGTCATTATATTTACATTTATGCATTTTGTAGAGGCTTTTAACCGAAGCGAATTACTGTGCATTACAAAGTGTAAATTTTACCACTACTGGGGATCGAACCCCATAACCTTTTGCGATACTAACGCAGTGCTCTACCGATTAAGCTGCAGGAACTTGATCGTCAAAGTGTGTGGAAAAACAACTTATGCATTTTTAAAGAAGGCATGGTACGTCTCGATCTTTTTTGTCTGTCTGTATTGGGTTAGATCTGTCTAATGAGTGTCTATGGATGAAAGGAATGTTATAAATTTGATATGGATGATGGATGTAAGATGGATGATGTAAGATGCTAGTTATAACTGCAGTTCAATCATACCGCATGTCTAGCGTAAAACCTACAAATGTCCATTAGTCTAAATCAGGTTATTTTTTTAAGTCCCTGTAAAGAAAAAACGGTGGCTCGATAACACACTTGAACCACCGCCCATGGCTCCGCCTCTTAAGGCAGGTGACACACTGGATGTGTGGCGTGAGCGTGGCGTTTCTGTTGCGTCTCAGCTGCGTTTCAGCTGTGTCACGTAAACTGTGTCTTAACACAGTGGTTCCCAAACTTTTTCAGCCTGCGGCCCCCCTTGTGTACAGTGCATTCCTTGCGGCCCCCCCAAAGAAAATTTGTGACAAAAAACTGTTCTAAAATTCAACATTTTAATAAAAAAACATTAAATTATACAAAATGTGCTTTTGGTTAGTAGCCTTATTTTTTTTAGATTAAATTACACAGAATTCACTTAAATTAATTCAATAAATTAATGTATTTCATAAAACTGGGGCCCCCCTGGCACCATCTCACGGCCCCCAGTTTGAAAACCATTGTCTTAACACACCAGAACCGTGCCTGACGCGGCGCTACACAGAGGGATACCGCAGAAAGACCAGGCTCTTGTCTTCACTACAACGATTCAAACTTTTCACAAACCTACGCCTACACCTACTGATAAAGCACACCGTGACGGCAAAAAAATGACTATTTGACAGGTGCAATATTTTAAAATGGATATTATTTATTTATGTATTTTTTAAATGACATTTGTATCTGAATTTATGTCAACCTATAGACTTTCAAACACCAAAATGTCATTAATTAATATGTATTTGTGTACAAAATGAAATATAAACATATTTTGCTATTCTATTTTGCCTGGAAACGCTTCCATCTTGCGTGAAAAATAGGCTTCGGTTCTATTTCTAGCAAGCACGCGTTTTCCGCTCGGGCTGCGCCTGAGACGTGCGTCTCATGCAGGCAGTCTGCAAGCCCGAAGCCGAATTAAAAACGGACACGCCACGCAGCTGAGACGCTTACGCCACGCATCCAGTGTGTCACCGGCCTAACACAACCGCGAGCATTCATTCAGGTTGTTGCTGTGTTTGAAAGTTGACAAAGAAGGCATCTTTCCTGCGAGTGGGTGTGGTTTCAGTGCAGACAATGGACACGCCCCCACTGCTTGAGAGCAGAGAACACTGGCTATTTTTTCAAGATCCAACTTATTTTATTTACTTGCCATTTTTCCATCATTTAAATTTGGTTGGGTGGTTAATAAAAAAAAATTATGTTGTGTGATAAACTGAGAATACATTTAAAATTACACTTTACAGATCTGCCATTGGCTGTCAGCGATGCGCCGCTGTTGTCCCAACATTCGAATTAAGGCAACTGGTTCCTCGTAAGTGTACGATGGCCACTAGGGGTGCACCGATAAATGCCGATATAATATGTGGCCGATAACTATACTGAATCGCACAGCTGATTTTATTCACAGCTATTTCATGTACTACGGCTTTTGATCAGTAAGTCTTTATCGAATCTTAATCTGAAATCACTGTTCGACTGGTTTATAACATGCATTTGAAAAAGCAACACTCGTCAAACATAATCATTATACAAATTCTTTATTATCATGAAACTACCTGAAAAGGTTTGAAAAACAGCAATATAAATATATCCTTAAGCCATTTCCTGGAGCTGTGTATCATAGCGTGTGTATAGTTACTCGTCTGCAGCGCACATTGAGTTTATGCACGAGAGCGCCCCCTGGCTTTTGTATGTAGTGGCATTTCAGCGTAATTCATTGAGAAACATAGCAAGCATCATCGGCCGATATATCGGTGCACCCCTATTGGCCACGATGTCCCCTGAGGACCATTTTTTATTATGTCTTGATAATTGTGTTGGTTTGCATGGTAAATGTGTTGCCAAGTTGAGCAAACAAATCAATTATTAGTCCCAGATTTACCTTTACTTTTCAAGCAAATCAATAAAAATACGGACTAATTAGAAAAAGATATTAACAACGCTGTCCATCTGATGTGTTTTTATGTTGATGTCTTTGTATTTTGTTCCACCTCGACATCAATTTGCAGTTCTTATTAGCATGCGACTTGTATTCCTGACGCATTGGACCGCAAAGGCGTTTTTACTGTTCTTACCCATTAATGTCTCTGAGCTGGCCTTTACAAAGCGTCAGGGGGAGGAAACGCACACATGCTTGTTTTAATCCCGATGGGTCTCCTCACTCTCTCACAGCACCATAGGGATCAGGACATGTCTTTGAGTTTTGGCTCATTAGTTACACATAATCAACAGGAGGTCATCTGAAAACGACCCGATAAATTTGTTTGCGAACAAACATGCCGACACAAACACAGAAACCTGGGGAGAGCTTGTGCGTGGGGCATCTTGGGACGCGTATCTGTGTGTTGAGATGCGCTGATTGTCGAAAGAATTACATTCGGCGCACGACACCTTGACCAGGAGGCAGTTTGATATTATTTGTGTTTGTGTGGAAAAGCTCTCGTATGTTTCATTCAAAATTGATGAATCTATGAAATTGGACTTTAGAAAGCAGCGATTTGCCACTTTGAAAGGCCTGCAGAGGCAATCAATTTCGGTGTCTTTTTCAAATCTTATCTGTGTGTGCGTTGCCAAATACTGTATGCAGGCACACACAGCTACAGTAACTGTGTGTTCAGACGCTTGGTGTGCACAAACATTGGTGTGATTTCGGGCACCTGCGTCGGTGTACTGCTGAACAGCAAAGGCTATTCTTACACCATAAAAAGAAGGGTGACCTCATGAGCAAGCACTTACTTGCCTTTCCTTCCCTCTTAATGTCAACCACCATACAGCTTATTCACTGTGACAAGTTTGAGCTGCATATTGGCAGACGTGCGGTCAGGTAAAATGTTCTTCGCTGAGCCAGAGGTGGACACTTAAAATCTACAATTTCACTTTTCTGCTTCAGTTTGAACTTTGATGTCCTTGGACGTAGAAGAAAAGATGAAAACATTTATTGCCAATTAGTCTTGTGTTTTACTTTGACTTTCTGTATCAGATTATTTATTTGCTCAGTCATTATACATTTGAAAAGAGAATTTTGATGTATGCCCACCACAAAGCTTCACAAAGGTTTTACTTCAGTGACTTCTTTAAAGTTACAGTACATTTATGCATTTGATCTACACTTTTATCCAAAGCGACTTGCAGTCAATTTAGGCTAATTTTTTTTTTAAATCAGTATCTGTGGTCCCTTAAAATTAAACCCTTATCATCTGCATTGCCAATGCAATGCTCTACTTGCAATAAGCTACAAAAATATAATTTCTGATCTCTAGATATGGGCTAGCTCCATTCTTCATTGTAAGGCCCAGTTCAGACCGCCATTGTCTAGCAGTTGCAGAGCATCATTATCGCATTCATTTCAGTGGAAACTTGGCGATGTCCAAGCAGGTGTGCACACTAGTGTTGGGTGATATGCCCCATTTTAAGTTCGTCCTATCGTCCTTATTTGTTCATTTTTTACTCATTTATGACAAGTCACTTGATTGATGGACAAAAAGAAGCAAGGGCAACACTGTCATGACCGCAACCTTTTTAAAACCGATGCCAACAGATCAAGATGACAACATTAACCTGATAAGGAACACTGTGCCGTACACGGTACACCCCCTCCCACGTGAGGCTGCATTACGTCATTGTAACTTTGAAGCATTAAATCTTTAAAATATACGGTCATGCGGCACATCATTTGAAAGCTTAGACTTTCAGGATTCCATTAAGCCCACACACAAAGCATAATATGATTTTTAGCAGTCATAAAACTGTAATGTAGTTGTTAGTTACCTGAATCGGGCGGCGCCGATTTAGGATGTTTACTTGCCTTCAAAATCTTCCCTTTATCCGCTTCGATGAAATTGTTCATAAATCCCCAAAAGTCCAAGGAAATGGATTATCCAAGCCTTTTAATCCAAAACGATTTGTTCATCTCACAATCTTGACGTTTCTGACCAAATTACGATATAAATAGTGTATACAATTAGTTCACTAACGGACATCCGTTCGAATCTCACTTTTCATTCACGATTTATAATGAATATATTCGGATGTCACGTTTATTGTGCAACGTCTGAGGAAGAAATAGGCCCCCTTGTGGAATTTCAGTCGCTCCATTAGAGGTTAAATCCAGGTGCATGCAAGAAGGAATCTGCTCACGTTACATGTTCTCTCACGCAAAGTAAAACCCACAAACCCTCTCATGCAAGGAAAGCATGCAATGCGCATGTTAATGTGAAACTATGATGATATTAATAATAACCATCACCAGCTATCGTCATAAAAGCCTGCTATTGGCGATATGTCTGACGATCGTCGATACACGATACTATCGTCTGACGGCACAACCCTAGTGCACACCAAAGCATTTTATGCCAGCAGTCGGCATATGTTTTCAATTGTTTTTAAAGGAAGAGCAGCGCTTTTCAAAAGCAGCAGCACCTGGCAGGTTTTGTCCACATTGTGCGCCGGCTCTCTGCGTTTTTTCACCTCTGAGTGATGAAAGTTAAAAAAATTCAACTTGGGGAAAACAATCATCTCATCAATGTCACTTCTCATTCGGCTGTCCAATCACAGTGGAGGAGGGCCGGGACAAACATCACAACAACCAACCAGTGCATCATTCGACTGATATACAAAGCAGCAGTATCATAGCAACTAAGGTGCTCAGCTGAAAAAAAGCTGGAAAGCGCCTACAGTGGGCGTCTGCGTGGCGTTTTGTGCCGCTTAGATGTACATGCCCCCTGATCATTTGTGACAGGAAGTGGACGTGTCCAGCGATGCAACAAAGTTGAGAAGATAGCTATATGCAAATGATGAGCGACTTTAGGCAGCAACTACCAATGAGGTTACCAATCACGTTATCCGTCTCTCGTCAGTTACTGCAGTGGATGGTATTCATTTGTTTATGACAAACAAAATTGGTAATGCCTCCTAACGTCCTCATTGAAAGCGACTGGCGACACAGAGAGAAAGGTGCTGGCAGTCTGAACGGTTCATAAGTGAGACTTTTTTGTCTGTTTTATTGTCAGCCAGGCAAAATCATAAAGCTCATAGAAAAGTAGCATATTTGTTCAAAAGGGATTTGTTGAACGGTTATATAACTAGTAGTTACCAGCTAGCATATTTGGAGATCACAGGCACGCTCCTGAGTCCTGACACATAGGCTCAAATCAGTAAAGTTTTTTCTTTTGTCAGAATGCTGGCCATGTAGACACAAGGTTTTAAAACTGCTGCTATTCGGATGGGGGACGTTGGGTGTGTGTGTTTGGATGCTATGTCTTTGTTGGCTCTGATTCCCGCAAGGCATGTAAAGGGAAGCGGAGGAGAGGAGGTGCAGGAGTGGAGGGGGGTCGGTATTAGCCGGCTGGGAGCACCAAGGCGCTGCGGGCGAGCGGGCGTTCATTTAAAATGCATGGGCTCTGAGGTCGGCGGCCCTTAGAAATGTCACTAGATGTAACGGGAGTGAAAGTGCCAGAACTTCGAGTCACTGCGGAGTCAGATGTGTGTTTAATGCATGTGTTGGCAAGGGGGGTGGGGGTGTGGGTTGGTGTGTGGCTGCTGTATAGAGACTTCTTGCATCACAGGCGCAGCTGTTTTACAGTCAACAAAGATCTTTAGACAAATATATTGCTGACATGCAAATGGTTCTCAAGTATGAGGTCTGAAGTTAGAACGTGGGAGAACATGGACCAAAAGACACGAGAGATCTCACAGAATTTGTATGCACAGTTTTTCCTAGAAAAGCTTTAGTCAGACACAAGTGATTTATTTGTAATTTGCATGTTAGCAGTAAAGCCTCTAGGTTCAGTTATAGGAAAATTAGAAAAATATAAATTTTTAAGGGGACATTTCATGAAAATCTGACTTTTTTCCATGTTTAAAGGAATAGTCCATTTTCTTAAAAGAAAAATCCAGATAATTTACTCACCACCAGTTCATCCAAAATGTTAATGTCTCTATTTGTTCAGTCGAGAAGAAATTATGTTTTTTGAGGAAAACATTGCAGGATTTTTCTCATTTTAATGGATCTTAATAGAGCCCAACATTTAATACTTAACTCAACACTTAACAGTTTTTTTCAACGAAGTTTCAAAGGACTATAAACGATCCCAAACGAGGCATAAGGGTCTTATCTTGCAAAACGATTGTCGTTTTTGACAAGAAAAATAAAAAATATGCACTTTTAAACCACAACTTCTCGTCTATCTCCAGTCCTGTGATACGCCAGCGTGACCTAACATAAATGCGTAGTGACGTAGAGAGGTCACCTGTTACATATATGAAACGCACATTTGCGGACCATTGTAAACAATAAACTAACACAAAAATATTAATTAGTATCATTCCACATACAACAACGTAGGAACGGTCCTCTTTATCAACACTTGTAAACACTGGGGTGTAGTTTCGCGTTCGTCGTCTGTGACCTCTTGACGTCATGACGTATTGCGTGGGGTCACGCTGTCACATCACGACCGGACCTAGACGAGAAGTTGTGGTTTAAAAGTGCATATTTTTTATTTTTCTTGTCAAAAATGACAATCGTTTCGCTAGATAAGACCCTTATGCCTCGTTTGGGATCGTTTATAGTCCTTTGAAACTCCGTTGAAAAAAAACTGTTAAGTGTTGAGTTAAGTATTAAGTGTTGGGCACTATTAAAGTCCATTAAAATGAGAAAAATCCTGCAATGTTTTCCAAAAAAAAAAAACATAATTTCTTCTCAACTGAACAAAGAAAGACATCAACATTTTGGATGACATGGTGGTGAGGAAATTATCTGGATTTTTTTTTTTTAAAGAAAATTGACTATTCCTTGTGCTATAGTGCTATAACTGGCTCCGCTGTGCTTCTGTCAACCTATAAAATGTGGAAAAAGATCAACCTAGTAACTTAGTTTTGGTAAACCATTCTCTGCAAGCATGTGAAAAAATAGGTCACTGAAATTCTGGCTCCGCTTGTGATGTCAGAAGGGGATAATACCGTCCCTTAATCTGCCCTATCCAACCACGGCACTGCCATTTAGTGCAGAGATCAGCTTATTTGCATTTAAAAGGACACACCCATAAACAGCACTTTTTTGCTTAGACCTACAAAGTGGCAATGTTAGTATGCTATATATAATATAATATAATATATCTATATAATATTTTGAGCGAGAACTTCACATACGTACTCTGTGGACACCAAAGATTTATTTGACATCTTAAAAAAGCCTTGTGAAATGTCCCCTTTAAAGCTGTTCCTTTTTGTAATCACTTTCGGCCAATGGCTGTGACGATCTTTATCAGCCAATGACAGCCTTACAGATATAGAATAGAGTTGCTTAATGTTGCATAGGAAATCTAGGTTTCGATTTTCAATCGTTAAGTCAAAAAGGGACGAACCCGGCTTTTGGGTTAAATTATCCCAGAAAATGTTTATATTTGACCCAACAATGGGGAAAAACCACCTAGCATTTTGGGTTGAAGCAACCCAGCATAGGTTAAATTTACATTGGTTTCGTCCCTATTTGGCCCAATTCTGGGTTGAAATAACCCAGCATTTTTTTCGGATACTATATAAATAGTTTTTCTAAATTAAGTCTCTGTTATCTTCATATAGCAAAAGCTATATGAGACCGAAATCATGTCTGTTGTGTAGGGACATAAGTGCTAATAGGGACAGAGTTCATGTTAAATAGGTGATGTGAAACCAAGCTGCCTTCAGTAAATATAACCGTCACACCAATCAGCCATCTCTCACGCTCATGTCCACTTTAAATCCTGCCCAAAGATGTAAATGCGTGTAAACACGTACACATTCTCACTTTAACACTTACACTGCATTCTGTCACATCTCTAAAACTGTTAGCCGTGCGCACACATATGCGCGCTGACACGCATGTTTAATAGAGTGACAGCTGAGAGCCCGTTTCTGACAGTCTTTGTATCTTTCCAGCACCTACAAACATGCCCAAGAGCGCAAACATGTCCTACTTCTGTGCGCAATGACATGCTTTGTTGACAGTTTATTCAGATGCAGAATTATTATGCTGATTATTTTCTGTTTGACAGAAGGATTGTGACTGTGCTGTTTACTAAAAATGTTTGGGAAATCTGTTTTTGGCCTGTTGGAACCCTGTCTGTGAAATCCAGGCTAATGTCTCATAATCTAATGATGAGATTAGGAGCATCAAAGTTTGATTTCACTTATGAATTTCACTCTTAAAGGACAAGTTCTGTATTTTACACTTAAAGCCCTGTTTTCAGATTGTTTATGGTGAAATAGAACGGTTTTGATTGAAATTTCAACATATACGGCTGCCCCGAGAATTTTCGGGTGTGTTTGTGTTTCACCTCCCACCTCTACAATGGGTATATAGGTGCACTGGAACAATCCTTCCAGTGGTTAGGGGTGTTCACTGATATGCTCACACAAAAATCGCTGCAAAAGATGCTTTCCAACAGGTGTTTTAGCATTCGTTGTTAACTTTTGGACCTCTTTTTCCAAATGCCTCACACCCGTACATTCTTCCGCTGAGAGCTTTAATAATAGACACTCCAGCCCAGGTGGTGGCGCTAATCCGCCATTGCCAATTGCAAGAATAGAAACAAAGTTCCCAGCGGTGGAGTAATACCGTAACCTCACAGCACATCTAATACAAGTCAATGGAGTTGGCAAAAACTATGATAAAACTGTTGGAATGCGTATTTTGCAGCGATTTTTGTGTGAACACCCCGGACCACTCGGTGAGTTTCACGTCTTTGTAAATTAAAGTTTAATGCATTTTAGGAAGGATTGTTCCAGTGCACCTGTACACCCATTGTAGAGGTGGGAGGTGAAATACAAACACCCGAAAATTCTGGGGGCAGCCGCATATGTCGAAATTTCAGTCAAAACCGTTCTATTTCACCATAAACAATCTGAAAACAGGGCTTTAAGTGTAAAATACCGAACTTGTCCTTTAATATGTTCACGTAACGTCTATCTATGCATTTTTTCGCCAAATCACGCATTTTGGTTTACTGACAATACTTTCTTTTAAGTATGCAACCAATTGCAATGCAACAACAATTGGTGGTGGTGGTAGCAGTGAAAGAACTGACGTACGTAGAAAATATTGTCAAATCTATCAATGTACACGTGAAACAAATCTGGCAAACATCGTATTTTTCGTGTATTAGTATAAATGTAATAAAAGGTCATTCCTTTCCTCCATTGGTGGTAAACACAGACTTAAACGTTAATCACTGTCTGTCCTCAACAAGATCTGTTATCTGTAGCTCTGCTTGCTTGTGTCCATGTACAGTAATGGAATTTGGTTGGGAAATATACCAGACCTCTAGATGGGCTTCTGCACTCCCTCACAGAAATGGAGCCAAGGTTTTTTCGAGAGCGTCTCTTAAGCGGCCATTCTCAAATCAATGCACACTTTTGCTTGTCTGGCTAAAGACAGACACTTAAAAACACTATACAGGATCCTGCGTTAACTTTACATACTTGGTGCTCAAACTTTTAAACTAAGAGGAATCAAAACACTAGACCAGGGGTGCCCAAACTTTTTTCTACCAAAGACCAAAAATCAAACCTGAATGAGGGCCGTGGGCCAAAAGTAAATGTTGCTGTGCTATATTAAAATTAAAGTTGCCCTGAATTTATAATTTTATAAGCAGTCAAAAGATGATGGTGCTTTAGGCTAATCATTAATAAACAAATTATGACAAACAGAGAAAAATTTTCATTGTGTTTTATGCTGTACTTTCATTTACCTTCTTTTTGTGACTCTTTTTTCAAAGCATCGCTTTAAGGGCGATTTATAGTCGTGTGTAAGTTACGGCGTAGGCTATCCGTAGCCTGTGCGTAGCTCTGCGTAGCCTGACGTGCACCTAGCAAAAATTTTAACAGCGCGTCAGATCTGCGCGGACCGCAAGCGCTGTGATTGATCCACCAGAACCCCTCCCGTGAGGTAAAAAAACTGCGTCATAGGTATTTCCGTTTGCGACGATGAAAACAAAGATGAGCCAAGTTGAGGAGTGATTTAACTCAAACTGCAACAAAAGTCGCTGTTTATTTACTTCCATCATTGCTGGCCTTCTCAAATCATACACAACAAGTTGCTGTTTCTTTTCTGTTTGTGGGTTAACTTGCCAAGCTGCTGCTTCTCTGACGGTCGCGCTGCTACTGTGGTTACACGCGTGGATACTGCCTACCAGTGGTTTGCGCGTGTGTTTGCATGTCGACGCGGAGGACGAAGCAAAAGTAGAAATGAAAACCAACGCGGAAAAAACAAAAAATGTTACAATTTAGAAAATGTTTAATTAGAAATATGAACAATGACAATTATCCTTTTTCCTTATCTCGCGTGGCATGACCGGCCAAAAATTATCCTTTTTACTTATCTCGCGTGGCATGACCGGCCAAAAATTATCCTTTTTCCTTATCTCGCGTGGCATGACAGGCAAATTAAAGGTCATTGTTCTGGTTTGGGCACCTCTGCACTAGACCAATTAATAACTGAAAATACACAAATGATTGTGCTTAAACATGTACATACACTAATCCTAATTAATAAATTAATTAATTAATACATTTCCTAATATTATGTTTTGCTTCTTATGCTTAAATTGTCTGTTTGTTGCCTTTAGTGATAGATGTGAATCAGTCTTCGGTTTGTATTAAATCCTTGAAGTAAGTTGGTTTCCCGGCATTCTTTGCACCTTTAATGGGGCCTACACACCAAACGCGAGTTCAACAATTTGCGCGAGTTGATTACATACAAAGTCAATGCAAAGACGCAATCAGACGCGTCAATGCAAATGACGCCAATTGGGCGGTGTCATTGCCGCAAAAACACGCGCTATTCGCCTCAAACTTGCCTTCACGCAAGATGAAAATATTCAACTCAAGTGAAAATTTGCATGACAAAGTAAACCCCCGCGAGTAATCTAGAGCGAGCAACACGATGCTACGCGTTGAGAATGTGTCGCGAATGTTCTCAGCAGTGAAGTTTCTCCTTGCTTATTGGACATTGTTGTGTGTTTTCCGTGAAATTTCAAAATAAGAGTTTACATTTAAAATTGGAAATTGTCTTAAAAAATGATAAATAAAATGTATAAATATACAACTAAAGTTGACTTTTGAATGATTATTTTAGGGTGTTTTCACATATACACTGTTTAGGTCGGCCCAAATGACGTGTCGCTCCGAGTACGGTGCGTTTGGGTCAGTGTGAACGGCCGCTCCGAGACCGCTCTAAACAGGTGGTCTCGGAGCGGCTGTCGCCGAACTCTGGTGCGACCCACCTGTGGTGTGAACACTGCCGGACCTCGGGCCGAACCAAATACAGGAAGTTCTCCACATGTTTGAGCCACTGGGCTTCCGTTGTGACGTGAGCCGGGTGTTATATTGTGGGTTAACAACAAACAAGCCAATCCTGGTCCATTGCAGAGATTCTCTGTCTCCTTTACGTTTGAGCTGATGATTTTATAAATACATTGCTGTCCTCCACACACAAATAGTGACATTACGGGCTTAAACGGCTCCGTGAGAAAGGCTTTAATAGAACAGCTGCGCAATTTCGCGTTAAAGCAAAGAAACTTCGCAAAGACGTGCATTGTTTATCTCCACATCTTGATAGCTGCGCTCTCTCTGTCAGGCTGGTTGTCGTGGAAACGTGGGGGTGGTCATGAGACGGTAAGAGCTGTCAGAGACCAATGACAGCGCTGACCGTTGTCACGTGGTGTACGGTGCGGCATTTCGAGTGCAGTAAAAAAAATAATATGTGAACACAGACCGCACTAACTGAAAAATGATACAATGTATTTTGGTGCGCTCCGAGGCCGCACCACGGTACGCACCAACATATGTGAAAACAACCTTAAATATGTGACACTGAAATCTTTTTTTTTTTTGTTGAAAATTTTGGCAGAGCAAGCGAAAACCTGAACCAATGGCCTTACCAGGCCAGTATAAAAAATGCTTTGCATTTAAGTTCTTCTTCACAGAGTTGATGTAAAATGTTAGCATTGTCAACAAGCAGTTATTGATAGTGTATTAATACTGAAGGGTGTAAACTTTTAAACAGGATAATTTGTAAATTCAGTTTTTTTGTCTAAGCAGTAAAACTGACTGGCCAATGCTTGACAGGACCTGTTTAGCCTTAAAGCCCTGCTGTATGACCATAAGACCCAGTCTAAGAATTGTGTTACAATTACTATCATACTTGCTGGAGCCTGCACTTTGAATCTCAGGCTAGATGCTTACATTTCCCCTAAAGGAGTTCAGAGTCAGTATCTCCCGTTGTTTCTCGCTGCTATCTGCCCCACATGCACGGAGAAATGTCACCACGTCTCAGCGGAGCTCTTACCGGATCGCTCAACCCCTGCAGGAAGTGTGTGTCACCTGAACCCTGCACTGCCACTTCACACTTTCCTCGGGGAACAAACGTCTTTGCACAGATCTGCACTTAAAGGACATTATGCAAAACTTATCTCAGTCTAGAATGGGTTCAGAATGAAAATATTAGATAATGAAAATATTTCTTGGAATTGCTCTGAGGTCACGAAGTTAACACTAGTTCACAAGCAGGTGTCTTTTTTATAGTTTTGCTTGATATAAGCAACAACAGATTAATGTGATAGTTGTTAAAAACTACTACATCAGCATACAGCACTGTGCAGATTGATTACATATATTTTGCCTTTAAAAAATGGGTTTGCTAAAAGTAGTACACTGGTGGTACTATAGTTCAGTTTTCTTATGGCGAACACTTGATACAGTGGCTCCAGAAAGTATTTAGACAAATCACACTTATAAATGTAAGAGTATTTCTTACGGTTAACACTTGATACAGTGGCTCCAGAAAGTATTAGACAAATCACACTTATATATGTAAGACTATCTTTGCATTGACCTATGTGGATGATGTCTATTGTTAATAGTATGTACTTCACCTCTGGTTACTCTCCCAGGGCAGCGGTATGAGGGGAACTGACTTCATACATCCACTTAAAATCTCTTTGAGACCATTTGGTTAAAAATAGTTTCACTAATGGTATTAAAATATTTTCTGAGAAAGTTTTTACCTTCATTTGTATAAACAAATTACTGCTTCAAACTATTTTTTAATTTATATCCTCATGGTATTGTCTAGAAAACTGTTTTATTGTTGAGGTACCACAACCAAAAAAAATCATTTTAATATTATAGTATATTTTTTAAACTCTCTAATAATCAACTTTTATTGGAGTCAGCACCCAGCATGGGCAATTCAATGAAATGGTGATTTATGCAAGTTAATAGTTAGGCAATATTTATCTTTTCTCCCCTATGTGGGAGTCAAAGGGATTTCAATGTGTAGCTGGTGTCAGTGGGAGAGAACAAGAAAAAAATGGTGAAAAAAAACTTTTAATGAGCCTGCAGCTTCCATCATTAAGCAAGCAGTCACAACAAAGTGACTTTGTTCTCTCCGCCTCTCCTCCATCTCTCATAATCTGTCTCTCCTTCTTTTGCTCTCTCCTCACACACACATTTAAAGTCCAAAGCCAGAGATCAAGAAGAGCTGAGATAGAGTCGAGGCAGAAGCCCCCACACGAGCATTATGGGTGATTTGCCTTCTTCACCGATCAGCTGACATCACATCACTCAATCAGCATCCAGCGTTTTATATGTTTACTGTCTGGCTTTGTTTGAAAGCCTCTTCTTTTCATTTTCTTTTCTTTTTCACTGAGCTTTGAAAAAATCTGCCTTTTAAATAAGATAACGTATCATGACCCAAACTAAATACTGCCAATTACTTCCCATACACACTTACAGTGATTGCATCGCCATGTTGCTGTGCTGTTGGAACCATTGGTGTACAGTTTTCCATCCATAACGTTCCTGTATGTGGATACTGTACTATCACATGGAAGAGTGAAATTCCTGACAGTAAACCCCAAAATTAAAAATTACCCTCATGCCAGGACTCAACATGCTGAGGCTTTGAAAAGCACATAATGTACATCCATTTTAGAAGTAATCCAAGCAATCTAATTTGGTTTAGTTATGTCTTCAGTAAAGATAAGTGTGTGAGAAATCGATTATCGTTTTTTTTACTTATTTAATGAAATTAAAACCAAAATAAAGTGCTAATTTCAGATATGTTGAAAACTTAATGTCATTGGTTCTTGAGTCTCATGCACGCTAAAAAATACTGTGTTATTTTTCACACCAGATCTGGATCAAAAATTGACAAGCCCAGCCCATTGGATTGTAATTTAACTAATTCGAATTGTAATTCGACTCATTCAAAGGGATTCATAATGATTAATCGCGATTAATCGCAGAGTAAAAGTTTTTGTTTACATCATATATGTGAGTCAACTGTGTATAATAATTATGTATTTATAAATATGCACACATGCATGTATAATTTTAAAAAAAAAATATATTTGTATATTAAGTATTTATATATAATATAAATTATACACATAAATATACAAATGTATATACACATGTAAACATTTCTTAAATATATACATGCATGTGTGTGTGCATTTATCTATACAAAGTTATTATACACAGTTCACACACACATATCATATAAACAAAAACTTTTATTCTGCTATAGATTAATCGCGATTAATCGTTATGCATCCCTAATTCAACCCAAACACTTCAACTTAACGGCTGTTGTCTCTTGAACTAATGCTGCAACGACGCGTCAACGTCATCGATCACGTCGACTACAAAAATACGTCGACATGCGTAAAATGCGTTGACGCGTTACGCTGTTTACATTCACCTCGCGTAATGGCGGCTTCTGCTCCTGGCAGTATTTCACATACATTGATTTGTTTGTGTGCGCCACAAAATCAACAATGGCCACAACATTTACATTTTTATGTTCATATTATTGTTGTGAGCGCTGGGTGGTGCCTCTCTTGTGCGCGCGTGCTCTCTCTCTCTGCGTGAAGCCCCTAGACAGCACCTCTCATACATGACACGGAGTAAAAGAATTAAACGTTGGCTGTGTTTTCCATGCGGATTCCTCTGTGTACTTGCATTTTCAAGTAAACGTCAGATGTTACTGACAGAGAAGACGACTGATTCGAGTTTATCATGAAAGGTTAGCAGTGTTTTCCCACACACACTGGTTCTCTATGTGCTCTCTCTCTCCTTATGCCCGCGCATGACTTCTGTAGTAACTCTGTGTAATGGCAATTTTTTAATTTGCGCCGAATTGTCTGCGATGTCGCGTTTATAAATCAAGATTTTAGTAATTTAGTAGTTAAAGTAACAGCTGGTTGGATTAAACACAAGGTTATTGGGTCATGTTTAGTCACTATTTTAATAGTCTTTGGGGTGGTTTCCTGGACAGAGATTAGTTTAAGCCAGGACTAGACATTAGTTTAATTAGGAAATATAATTAGTTTAAACAAACATGCCTTACTAAAAACATTACTTGTGTGCATTTTGAGGCCAAACTAAGGGTACTGATGTATTTTAAGATATGTCAGTGCAAGATGTTTTCAATTTGGACAGCTATATGTCTGATAGTATGTGAAAATAGCATTCAGTTGTGTTAAAATACAATAAAACAAACAATGACTGTCAGATCAGACAGAGAGTAGAAAAACAGATTATCCAACAGATTAAATAGCTAATAAAAAAGAACACTATATTATTAATAAAAAATAACCGTTATAACCGTTAGAGTAGTCGACTAATCTGAAAAATAATCGCTAGATTAGTCGACAGAAGAAATAGTCGTTAGTTGCAGCTCTATCTTGAACCAACGCTTGTTTGAAAATAACACACTGTGACTGCAAGAGCTAATAAGATTTGAAGTTATCAAATTCTGTGATTACTTTTATGATGGATGTATGTGCTTGCATTACTTGCATGATGGATGTATGAAGCTTTAACATGTTGAGACCTAAATACGGACACAAAATAATGGATGTTTTTATAGCTGTCCAGCTAAAGAAAGGAAGTTATAAACATCTGGGATGAAATGAAAAAAGTCAATTTTTGGGTGAAAGGTGTTTATCATTTCAGTCATGAACTTCGATCTAGCCAACACAGTATCGACAGAAGACATAACTCTTCAGTCAGCACATTGCATCTTCTCATAAGTGACCCTGCCTGTAACCCAGCTAATGTCATATATTCCTGATTTACTGTTTTCTACATAATATCATTTTACATAATGTAAAGAACATTTTGTATAACCTTGATATCTCTAATATTCAAAATAATCAGATTATGAGACTTTAGCCTGGATTCCACAGACAAGGTCACATAACGTCACTTTTCTCAACTTTCTTGCATTTCTGGACACGTTTGCTGTGTTCAAGATCGTTGCTGCAGGTTGCTTTGTAAACACCATTTTATAAGAGATGGGTTGACTGATTTCTTCATCAGCAGTAGGGGAAAGTCATACAGATGCATCAGATGCTCTCTGAATGTTAACAAGCTCAGTGCTGTATAGGCAGTACTGTATGTACATAAGCACCTCACCCAACCCATCATCTTATGCATGATTAACATCCAGTGATCCTTTGATGTTTTGTTTATACAGTATGAATTATTGCTACCAATTTCTTTACATACAGCAGAACTGCCTTTGTGGGCCTTGCTATGCCAAGCCTGTGGCATAGTAGGTATGCTTTAAATTACATTGACAATCATTGAATAGATTTTACTCCGCATCTTTTTTGTTTTGCGTTCCTGGTTTTATTCATGTACCAAACTATACATGTGAAGTGGGAGATTTGCTTTTTGTCATTAAAATGCATAGGAAAATGTGGTTTAATTTAGCTGAATTAATCCACCTTAAAAGATTTTTGACTTTAAGTTTGCTGACCTCTACACTCGTTTTAAAATATGTCCTGACCTGACACCTCATCGGCACAACCGTCTGTCTTTTGTTGTCCGCTGGGAATGTCTTAACCATGTTTACACACTCACCTTGCCCCTTCTCTTTCTCTCTCTCCCTCCCTCTCTCTCTCTCTCCCTCTCTTTCTCTCTCTCTCTCTCTCTCTCCCTCTCTCTCTCTCTCTCTCTCTCTCTCTCTCTCTCTCTCTCTCTCACCCCTCCTCTCTCTCTGTCTTTCCTTGACAGGCGAGGACTTTGCAGTGGTTCAACAGGAAATAATCATGATGAAGGACTGCAAGCACTCCAACATTGTGGCCTATTTCGGTAGTTACTTAAGGTATAAGATTAACCTCTCTCCTGACCACACTTTTACAGTTCTCTCTCTCTTTCCTGCTACTGTAAGTAAATTCCTATTTCTGTCTAAGGTTGTTGAGTAGACGTTAGGGCTGCACGATATATCGAAAATGTATCGCCATCGCGATAACTGTGTAAGCGATATGCATATCGCAGGGAGCTGCGATAACTTGCATTTATTTTACGTGTCTATCATTTGTGTTTTGCATGCTTAGATCGTCCAAATAACACCGATCAGAAGGTGGTTCCCACACACTTACTTTACTTGGGCGGCTCTCTCAAGTATATTAACAACTGCCCACGTATATTTAGCATCAAATTTTGTCTTTTTTTGTCCGTGATAATGACATTATGCATGCGAGCATGTCGTGTCTTTTCTGATGAGTTCGCTGTGCGTTCGCGTGCTTTCTGTTTCTCGATGAATTAGGTGCGACGCAAAGCTCAGTGTCACATATGTATCCTTCCATGTTCCTGAACTTGATCATAGTTGTATCCATTAGAGGTCTTCACGGAAGGACACGAGTCTATATTTTGAAAGGTCAGTCGGGTCCGACTCGGTCCCATTTTAATTACTTCAGGTATCGGGTCTGTTTAAACCCAAGTCGATCAGAGACGGCCGTGAAGAGTCACTGCTAACGCACTATAGCGTGCCTCTGGTTTCTATGGCGATGAAAACTTACTCTTGTTTATATAAAGTGACGGCCACGCGGTGCACTTTCTTTCTCCCATCCATGTTTATAGTATTATTATCAATGAACCGTCTTTTTATATCTAAAATGTTTGCTACAAAGATGGTAGCAAATAACCAATGTTAATGCCAAGCCCATTGTACTGAACGAGCAGCTCAAACTGTCAAACATCACGTCATGCTGAATCTACATACTTTACATAGAGTATACTTTTGAATCTAAGATAATGACGGATTAAGCTCTTTTAATCTGCAACAGAGGAATAGAAAGAGAGGCACTTTTACTGCTTCTACACAAACCTATCAACTTTATAATCCATAGACCTGCATTGTCTATCATTAATATACTATACATTTTATTGTATAAAGTTAGTCTTTCTACACCTCTCACAATGTTAATAAATCCCTTTAAAGGGGGTCATATTCACAAGTTCATTCAGCTTTGTTCATGTCAAAGAGAAAGGAAAGAGAGTTTGGAGTGGTTTAATATTTAATAATATTCAATAAATCAAAGTACTGCGTTATGGTCACACATAGTTTTTTGTCACATGTATAGCATAGTTTAATTACATCTTAAGAATATGCATTACCTCTTTATTTCATTGCATATCTAAATGCTAAAATAAAAGCAAATAAAAAAATAATTTCAAGTAAGACATATCGCAAGGCATATCGCCATCGCACCCACCAACAGAACTATCGCATATCGCATATTTTCTCATTATCGTGCAGCCCTAGTAGACGTTGGGCTGTATTGTTTGATCCACAGAAAGAGCCCCAATGATTAAGCACCTCTGTTTCTGTTTAAACCTGCGCCACCAGTCAAGCGTAGACCTCACATCAAATGCAGGGTTTTATATCTTAATTAAATTTGGGGGGAAACTTGAATATTACTTTTAATATTGATCAGGCATGGTACGTATGGCAGATATACAGCCCCATGACTTAAATGAACACATTTTCATGATTTGCTGCAAGTTAGAATTTAAAGTTTTAAGGTTTTTTTCTATAGTGCTTTTCAAAATTTTGTAGTTTTCCGAAGCAGCTTTACAGTCAATATGTATTATTAAAGATGATAGGCTACAGACATGAAAATATACAGAATCTTTTTTTCTCTACATAAATCATTGGTCCTCAAACTTTCCAAAATATGGGACCCCCTTATATTGGGCTCATCCTTTTTGTGACCCCCCCCCCCAAAAAAAAAAAAATGAATCACATAATACAATCTCAAACTTATATTTCCCTATACATTGTAGTTCTGTTGCTTGGTAGCCTTTCTTAAGTTTGATTACACAATTTATGCTAAATTCAGCAAAGCGCTGTACATAGAAAAAAGAAATTAAATACACAAAAATAATTACCACAAAAACACCACCAAGCACTTATACAAAGGTCATAAAACTAGGGACTCCCTGGCATCCTACACTCTAAAAATGCCTGGGTTATTTTTGACCCATAATGGGTAAATATTGGACAGAACACACCTCTGGGTTAAAAATTACCCAATGTTGGGTTGTTGTTATGCAACCATGGGGTATAATAACTCAGCAGTTAGGTTAAAACAACCCAGCATTGGGTCAATTAGAGTGTATTGCGGCCCCCCAAGTTCCACGGCCCCCAATTTGAGAAGCAGTGCATTAAAGGAAAACACCACCATTTTTCAATATTTTACTATGTTCTTACCTCAACTTAGATGAATTGGGGTGTGACAAGATCTCGTGCGAAGATGTAAGATTTCTCAGGGAGGTGAAATGCTGGCCGTTTCTCGGATAGGGGGCTGCATCCTTTGGAGGTCGCATTTGTAGAATGCATACTTCATAAAGACTGTCTTATTACAAAATATTAACAATTATAAAGTTTACTATTATATTAAGTTAATGGTAAATTGTTGTAATATGCGTATGACTTACGAATGTAATGCTATGTTAACTGAAATAAACCAGGCTTGATGACGTATGCAGTAGGAGTGGCACGGTTCATGAAAAAAATCCGAACCGTTCGGTTCGCTTGTCTCGGTTCGGAGCGCGTGTGTGCCGTACGGTTCAACGGTTCATGGCATGCGCAATGTAGCCTCATGCCCTGTATGTGACCCCAGATAGCGTGTTTCCCTTTCGCGAATAGCGCGAAAGAAGAGGTGACTGCTGTGGAGAGTGAGTGCTGCCGGTCATGTTACGTGTAGAAATGGCAAGAGGGAGAGAAATGGAAGTCTGCCCAGAGTTGGAGGATGCCCCAGTGTCGTATAAGTTTGGTGTGTGGAAACATTTTTTTATTTTATGTTACCTATGATGACAGCGGAAATAAAACAATAGATACAACCACACGCGACAGCCTTCTCTCCGACCATTTATCTAATCTGAGGTAATGAACACTGTTTTACGTCTTTTCGTATTCAGCGCTATTTTTAGCATTTCATTGATAAAACGAAAGCGGCTGATTTCCGCGTAGTTTCATTTTGCTAGCGTGTGAAAGTTGCGCGATCTTATTTCATAAACTGCCCCTTAAAGTAATCAGGACAGAAGTAGTCAAAAGTGGACAAAAGAGACCTATTTAAATATAACAGGTATAAACGTTATGTTTCTCTCTCATCCACATATACTCTCTGCAGTATTTAAGCAGCCTCTCAGTAATAAATCTTAGAGCTACACTGAAGTAGGCATTTTGATAAATGCAAGTTATTTTTGTGTGCTAAAAAGGCACATAAGTTCATGTAGATGGCAATACACATTCTCTTTTTTGCCAAATAAATGAAAAGCATGTTGAAATCATGAAAATGTCTTCCCTCTTGCTGTATCAAAATCTCACCTGGCTTTTCTCAGAGATGGTCCCAATAATGTGCTTAAAGTCAAATTCAGTTTGTGCATGATTACATGATATAACTTTTTTAATACTGTATCCTAAATTATGGATAATTAATACATTAATAAGATAATACATTTCTGGAGTGTTAAAAATTAAAAGAAAAAATAACAACAAGAACCGTACTGAACCGAGAACCGTGACCATAGAACCGTGATACGAACCGAACCGAGGGTTTTGTGAACCGTGCCACCCCTAGTATGCAGGCTGCACATGCGACCTCCGGAGGATGCAGCTTTCTGTTTGAGAAACGGTCACTGTCAGCATAAAGTTAAGTTTCTGGCTAAACCTTTTCCAGTGCAGTGTGCATGCATTTTATATTCAGTCTTTTACTGCGTGTGCTTTTTTGTTTGGGCTTCCAATAATGTTCGTCTACGTGTTGCGATTATCTGTTGATCAGTGTCAGAAGTGTCTTAGCAGATTAAACCCACTCAGAGTTTACATGATTTTATCTTTGCATGTTCTTGATCAAGAATAAAAGTGGCTATATCATTTCTGTTGTAACGAATTGGACAAATATTAAAGATTTAAATGGATTTAAACGTTGTTTGGTTAAAGGTAAGCAGCTAAAGTTTAGATTCTAAAGTGAAAGTTACAAAAGTCCATTAGCAGGCATTTGTTATAATACATAATGCTGGTTTTTATTACAAAGGCTACTTATTACTGTGTTTACTTGTTTTGATACTTTATTTGAACAAATGATTATTGCATCGTCATTATTATGTAATTTTAAAGGTTATTGCTAAATTGGGTCTATTATTATTACCAAAAATATGAAAATACATTGTCAATTAGCAAAATAATTGTTAGGGGGACAGTCCTTGATTAGTTAAAACATTTAAAAATAATGTGATTTCACTTTCCTATTCATTTATTTTATCATTGAGGATTTCTTAAAAAATGTACAAATCTCGTCTCGTTCTCGTGAACCCAACTCGTGTCTCGTCTTGTCTCGTAGATTACGTGTCTCGTCATACCCCTAATACATGCCTATCTTTTTTCGGTGCGTGTACTTTTAATCTTTGTATAGCGCCTCGTGAATGTGTTAGCATTTAGCCTAGCCCCATTCATTCCTATGGCTCCAAACAGGGATGAATTTAGAAGCCACCAAACACTTCCGTGTTTTCCCTATTTAAAGACTGTTACATAGTAGTTACACGAGTAAGTATGGTGGCACGAAATAAAACTTATGTTTGGATCCAAAGGATCCAATATGCAAGGATTGAAAGTGCATGCATTGAGAAAGATGGGTATGTATTGATTCGTCTGATTTGAGGTAGGAACATGGTGGAATGTTGGAAAGCGGTGGTGTTTTCCTTTAAATGTACATTAGTGATATTAACTGTGAAAATATTGTCTGTAGGTTAGATTTATAGGCTTACTTCGGCAAGCATATCAAGTATTTATAAGAAGTACAGTATATAAGTGATACTGTACAAATCATTTCTATTGGCTAGTAATTGAACGTTATATTCATAGTGCTATCAAGCATTAAGTGTTCGTGGAAGTATGTGTACATTACTGTAAACACAATTTTTGATTGTTTTTCCAAACTGAGGAATGAGACAAAATTATTTTCTATTATCACCATAATCCCACAGATTCTCTTGGTTCGATTAAAGTAGTGGTTTGCATCCTGGATTATACTACATTATTCTTTGTGGTTAATAGTATATTTTGATAAACAGTTTGTCTTATGCAGTTTGACAAACCACAAGTAAAAATTTAAACATACTCCTGCTTGAAATCCCCCTTAGCAAAAATGTATGTTGTAGTTTTCCTCATTATAACTAAAGACGGCCCAATTGTGGTTTGTCTGTGCTAGACAGAGAAGCTGGATAAAATGAGTCTAGACATTAGTGCGTGACACCTTGCAGGAATAGAGAAGGGTGTTTTTTTATAAAAGCAGGATGGTGTGAGTTATTACTGTGTCTCTTGGTTGCTGTGTCATGACCCAGAAAAGAGTGCATCCTCTCAGCCTCCCTCTGGGGCTGCCAGGGAACTATTTCAAGATGCATCGATTGAAATATAATTTGTTGGTGTTTTTCTTTCTCTGGCTTTTCAGGAGGGATAAATTATGGATATGCATGGAATACTGTGGGGGAGGTTCGCTGCAAGATATATATCACGGTAAGATACACTATATCAAGGTAAACAATTATCCCTCAATGCTAACTCAGGCTACAATTCACTTAGCGGTCAGTAGAGCAGAAAGTGCATTTAAAGACCTCATGAAGATCTCAGTCTTCCTGTAGCCTAGCTGGCCATCTGAATGCTACTGTCCTTTTAAAGGTTTACAAAATGCTGTATAATACCACCTGCAAATGAATTGCATGGCATGACTGCATTGCAATGTGCCCTTTCTTCTTTATTCTGTCCAAACCTTATATAATGAAATCCACAAAATTTAGACAATGGTTGGAAAATAGTCATTTGTGTAAATAAACTTTATCTTCCCCAGTTAATGATTTGATTCTTGACAGATGGCCTAAATATATAAATCTTTTCTTACGCTTTTGGAAATTCTCTCTGTCTGTGTTCCCGGGAGATAAATTTAGCCGAGCTCAGCAGAGTGGCCCTGTCAGATCATTAGAGCTCATTTTCACGGCAGCTGTCGGTAGTTCTGTGGGTTCTTTCTCAACGCCTCTGCTCGGGGTGGGAGTGCGGAGGACGTGCGCGGGAGGGGGGCTAACCAGTTAGATGGTGTTATGGCGCTAACATGTTAGCTTAGTGCCCAGGCCCACGTCCCATGTCATTAACCCCCTGCTGCCACAGTAACATTCGACTGCAGGGTCACCGGACTGATTAGAGCCGAGGCCGACCAGATCGGATCAGACAGGTCTTTAAATAACTCCTGAACTAGCCATGATTTTTAGCCGATTATGATACCGATTTTAATAAATAACCTGTATGTTGGTAGTGTTTTACTGTGGGTTCACACAAGACGCGAGTTTAATGATTTGCGCGAGTAGATTACATACAAAGTCAATGCAAAATGCGATCAGACGTGTCCTTGCGTGGGGCAATGCGAATGACGCAATATGCGTGGCACGTTTGCCATGAAAGCACGCACTATTCTCCTCAAACGCGTCTTCGCCCAAGTTGAAAATATTCAACTTGAATTTAATTGACGTTAAATCCCGCGAATAATCTAGAGCTAGTAACACGATGCCCCACATTTGGTGTGTGAACACCATAAGCAATTTTAATTTTTTGCTAGGGATGCACAGAATGTTCGGCAGCCAAAACTAGTGAAAATTCCAAATAAATTTTACCGAAAAATGAGGTCTTTGATGACGCGATTAGATCGTTACCAGTGCAGAGTGAGCAAACATGTTGGTAAAAGCATTTTAAAGTGTCCAAGAAAGACGTAAAAACTACAAGTTTCATTTATAATTTAAAATCAAGACATCCTGAACATCACACAGCGTATGAGAAAGACGCGACAGCTGCGATCCTGGGTATCTGCTGAATTCACAAGCACGGAGAACAAGAGTTTTAAGCTCTCCATCTCATGTCGTAGAAGGACGAAGATGCACCGGTTTTCGGTACCCAACCCTAGTTAAGACTCATTTATGTGGTCGAATGTAAATGGAACAGTTTTAACAAGTCTATCTATAGATCTATCTGATCAGAGAAGTGACCATTTGTAAAAAGGCCCTATAATGACAAACATTTTAATTGTTAAATAATTTGAAAGAAATATAGTAAAAAGGACATTCTGAAAATGTAACTTTAATTGTGAGAAAATTGGCGAAATAATTAGGAAAAAAAAAATTCGGTTGTTCGGCATTCGGCTGAGTTTTTCGTTTTCTTCGGCCAAGAATTTTCCTTTCGGTAAACACACAGGCTCAAAAACTTCAAACTTCAGTTACGCTGATGTGCAGATCTTAAAACAGCTCAGAGAACTGACAAATGAGATTCTCAAACCCTCACGTGTCTTTTGACCTTTCTTTGTTGAAGATACAGAGTGTGCTATACTCATTAGTTGTCTGTTTAAAAGAGATAATTCAGCTCTGTATTGTACATGAAAATTGGCTTGGAAATGTAAGATTGTCATGCAGTCAAAGAACAATGTAACTGCTCTATATTGTTCACGTCTTGCTTGATAATCTTGTCATTGCGCTTTTGTTTAAACTTTCATTCCAATAAGGCACCATGAGGATAAGTTGTCATGTATTTAAGCTCTCGCTTTAAACCATATAGTTCAACTGTCAGAAGTTGCATTTTTCGGTTAATGTGACAAGCCACTAAGTGACTCTAAAACATCAGACATATTGTTCAGACATTTGCATTACATTTGTTTTGAAGGCCAAGCTGTTGTAGCTGATTTACTAAAAGGTCATTTCATTTTGTTGTTCACAGATGTGTTTTTAGATGTGATTAATGCTAATGTGAACTAAATATGTCTCCACAGTTACTGGGCCACTAACAGAATCACAAATAGCATATGTAACAAGAGAAACCCTGCAGGTGAGCCCACTTACTGGACTTTGTTTTGACAAACACAGCAGTCCACTGTGACCATGAATGCTGCTTTTGAATTTTTAATGTTGACATGTTGACAGGTCCTTCATACTATTTGCTTTCTGTGCTTTTGGGGATTATTTGAATTGCAATGTGTTGTTTCTAATACATTTGTTTATCTCTCAGGGTTTATATTATTTACATAACAAAGGAAAGATGCATCGAGACATAAAGGTATCATATATTTATTTTTATAGATTCTAGCTATTTGTTGCTATTTCACTAAAATGTACAAAAGATAAGGTTATTTTGACAGCATAAAATATAACCTAGGGAATGTGTGTCAGCCAATCCGATCAGTTCCTGTAACCAGAGAAAATTGTTTGCAATTGTTGACCCAAGAAAACTGCTATATAAGAAAAAATATTTGAGCAAAAAATTAGTTTGTAAGCAAAAAGGCTGTATATATCTCTTTCCCTAAAAAACAAAAACATATACACATTTAAAACCATTTTAAGGGTGTTGATAAAATAATTGTAAATAATTGCAGTTGCTCTGTATTAGTGCTGCCTAATGATTAGTCATGACTTTTCGTTTGCAGAATAAAAGTTTTTGTTTACATTATTATTATAAACAGTACATCAACAAATATTATGTATATAAAAATACAAACACATGTTTTATAATTTTAAGGAAAAATATATTGATATAATAAATATTTATATTTATATATAATATTAATTATATTTAAATATACAAATGTTTATACACATGCAAATATTTCTTAAATATATACATGCGTGTGTGTGCATTTATATATACATAATTATTATACACATTCCACAGACATTTAATATGTAAACAAAAACTTTTATTCTGAAAATGATTAGTCACGAATAATCGTTAGGCAGCTCTACTCTTGTCAGCTTTTACTTTGTGAAAGTTGCATGTGAAGAGTAACTAAAAATTTAAAAGAAATTGATTTTTTAAAGTGTGTTTTGAAATTATTTGACATTTGTATGCTCTCAAAAATAAGGGTACAAAATAGGGATGGGCATGTATGTATTTTTTTCATTTCGATTAATCCAAAAACGAATACTCGATTAACTGGGACCAGGGCAATCAAAGTACGTGTCATGTTGAAAAAAAAAATTATTTAAAAAAAAATTCAAATAAAACTTAATTTTGAATAAACTATAACAGAAAAATAAACACATACTAGATTATTAATGAATTTATTATTAATGTTTTTTAACAGAAACCTCTAGGAATAGCTGTGTGATGAAGTGAAACTAAAGGGTTAATAAACACAAACTAAAACGCTTTCTATGTATGACGCACTTTTTTGTCTTACCGAAGTGAATCTGAATATTACTGCATTCTTTTAAAACCATAGTGCCTCAGTGATGTGAGGTGTGTTCGGTTTCACAGCGTTGCGCGGATCAGCAGGGTTGCCGTGGCATGAGTGCGCATAGGAAGCTTTTGAATCATGCATGGTACTGATCTCATACGCCAGTCTGTGCAGCTTACGTCAACGTCAAACACGCATTCAGTCTTTTCTACCACAGGGGCTTGAAACACTAACCAGATATCCAAATGCTGCCATAACCATAAAAAAATAAACTCACACGGCCATTGTTTTCATAATCAATCGTTGATGCCACGTTCGAGTACTCGAGCAATCGATTATTCGTGTCCATCCCTAATACAAAAGCTATCACTGGGGTGGTACCCTTTCAAAAAGTACACTTTTGTACCTACAGGGCGCATATTATGGCGCTTTTCCATTGCTTAGTACCCCATGGGTCAGGTCGTGTCAGCTCACCTTACTTTGGCTTGATAGCTTTTTCATTGAGTTTAGTACCAGTTCAGAGTGGGAGGGATTATAGGCGTGGCATTATGTTTGCGCTGCCTACTGCTGTAACATCATAAAAAAGTGTGAGATCTCTGAAAGATAAAAGCAGTTGTTAAAAGAGAGGAATTTTTGCAGATAAAAGATAAAAGTCTATTTTTACTTCTAAAACCATTGAGTCAAAGTCCATCGAGCCATGTATTGAAATAGTAACAGTTTTATTTATGTTATAGTTTTCTTTAATGTGTTCTTTCATTTGAAATAGGGGGCCAATATATTATTGACCGACAATGGTTACGTCAAGCTAGGTAAGAAAAAATGCTTTCATTCTCTTTCGCCATTTTTTTTATAGGAAGAAGTTGTTGACAAGTTTTGCATGCTATAATTTATTGTGTATTCAGCTCAAATCATTAACAACGTGTTGATAGTGTTGTGTTGTGTTGCTAACTGAGAGTGGCACCTTATGTTTGCACATTTAATCTGCTGTAGCATTACACTTCTCAAAATTCATCACTTATAAGCTAACTTGATTATTAAAGGCTTTAAAATGTTATACAGAATCTGGTACTGTATGTATAGTAAAGAAATCCTTTTCTTTCTCTCTTTGTCTATACAGCTGATTTTGGTGTATCAGCCCAAATCACAGCCACACTTGCTAAAAGAAAATCCTTCATTGGAACTCCTTATTGGTAAACAGTTTTTCCCACCTTTGTTGTTTTCCAACAAAACAGTTTGTGAGCCCTATTTACTTCTAATAGTAGAAAAAATAATACTATGGAAGTGAATGGGGCTCACAAACATTCCTAAAAATATCTTCTTTCGTGTTCATCAAAACAAAGAAATGTATACAGGTTTGTAACAACATGAGAGTTAGTAAATGATGAGAGCATTTTCATTATTGAGTGAACTATTCCTTTAAGAAATGAATTTGTGTTAAGTGTTGTGAGCACAAACATTTAATAACACTTTAAAATGTGGTCCACCTACCCAAAGGTGTTTTATTATTAATTCCCGACCATCATCATTAATCCGTTCAGTTTTATTCTACAGGGATACTCGTGGTTTTCCACAGCTCAAATAACCCTCAGTTAAGGCGTGTTATTGAATATATTAGTGATGATTTGTGTTACCTGTGCCAACAGGATGGCCCCAGAGGTGGCTGCCGTGGAGAGGAAAGGAGGGTATAACCACCTGTGTGACATCTGGGCTGTGGGCATCACTGCCATTGAACTAGCTGAACTGCAGCCTCCCATGTTTGACCTTCATCCGATGAGGTCAGAGTTTAATTAGCAGTATGGATCTGTTCCAGAACTCTGTTGAATGTCTCACTGTGTCTGGCTCCTAACTGGACGTGACGTGGTGTGGTTTCGGCGATAAACAATTTGTCTGTCCATAATGTATGCGAAAAATGGACGTGTCCATTTTTCGCATACATTGTGGGCGGACGGATTGTTTATCGCTGAAGTCATGTTGCGTCACGTCTAGTTAGGAGTCAAACAAACACAACCAATCAGAACCCTCTCACACTTTTAACTCGCGTGGCGGTGTCACCTCTGGTTGAAACACAATGTCTTGTTTTTATCTTGACCTCTTTAAATAGTGCTGTGGTGATAATATGGCAAAGAGGTTGGTGTTAATATCATGGTACTTTGCTATATATACTGAAAAGAAATTATTCATTCAATTTACTCTAATTTTTAAGGTGAGTGGTTGCAATTAGTTTATTTGGGCTACATTTAAGGGCAGAGTAGGCAGGTTTAAGTCTAAAAAAGTCTAAACACTTTTTTCCAAATTTGTTTGGGCTGTCTTTATATACTAATACATAAGTAGAAGGAGAGTATGGGAGTCGAGTGTCTGTAGACCTCTCACGACTGTTTTAAACACAGCTAATTATTTCCATTCACTCCACCCCCTCCGTTCTGGGTTTCTTCTAAAGCCACGCCCCCAAAACACATGAACGCGTGACGTCGACCGGCTCTGCTGGGAGAAGCATTTACCTCAGACGAGCGGAGAGGACGGGGTGCAGTGCATGTAGTAACATCATGTCATAATACACCTAACTTTATCACTATGAATATAAACAAATAGGATGGCTTTTAGTACTCACTATTAAGCTAGCATATTGATACTGGTAAAGTTTAAAATATATTTAGTTTGATTCGGTAACAAACGAGCTAGTTATATTTATAAGACAAAGCTAAAAACAGGTTGAATTGATACACGTTTTTCATTACCATCAGTGTTACACTGTGATGAAGGCGAATTTCGTGTAAGATTCATAACATATACAGTGTTTTGCATGGAAGAGTTTCCATGATGAAAGCATTGTTGACTCTGATGAGGACTACACTCCGGAGACAAAACCGCTACCACATCGTCGACACGAGGAAAAGCCATGCGATATTTACTTTCGTTTGATTTCTTCGTTTATTCCTTTTTTTGCCTTGTTTGCCTTCGCTGACTGCATATGCAGGTACTTTGAGTTCTGAATGCTCTTTCTCTGCCGTACTTTTGCTCTTCCTAGAGTGCCTCGTGCACGTTCAAATCAATCGCGTGTGCGCATGTCTGGGCAGATCCTGTAGCAACAGGGGTGGTGGCCATGGTCGCGTGAGAGAGTGATAGTCGCGCAAGCCAATCATTTGTTTCGTCCCGAATGGAAATAATTAGCTGTCGTGAGAGGTCTACAGACACTCTTTTTCAGAGTACTAACATTTTAATTATGTATTGGTATATAAAGACAGTTTAAACAAATTTGTAAAAAAGTTTTTTATATAATTCCTGCCTATCCTGCCTTTACAAACAAAAGTTTTTTATTTTATTTATTTATTTATTTTTGTTTGAATGTAGCTTAAATAAATTGATTGCAACCACTTACCAGTCCTTCCAGAAAAACACAGTTTTTTTGTAATTGTTGCGCCAAAAATCCTTGGTCTTTTGCTTCGCATTTTCTTAAGATATTCGATGAAATTTGCTGTGCATGAAACACTGAATCGTAGCCTTGCTATTCACAATCGATTTCAGACAGGCATTTTTAATGGGACACACGATTAATCATTACAGCCCTGCTTGCAAAAACTGCAGGAACTTGCAAGTTTAAGCTTAACAGCTTTTCAATTATGTTCACGTCACATTATCATGTCACTTCATAACGTTCCCATTGCAACAGGGGACATGGCTGCTCTTGTGTGAGGTAAATGCAAAATTTTTCAACTTTTTGCTAAGATATATGTGATTTTTGCTACGAAAAAGCTGAGATTATGAAATCATGCAAGCCCGGCATATTTTGCGCACGGAAATCTCCAATGTATGCTGCGAAAGTGTGACGTATTTGAAAAAATGCATCCCCAGCATAAATATGCGGGCTTTGGCTGATTATGCGTTAAATCATGCGATCGCATAATCACGTTTATTTGAAGGGACTGACTAACCTTAAAAAAAATTAGTTTATTGAATGAATAATTTTTTTTTCCGGTGTATTCACCAATATTCCAGGTAATATAATTGTACTTTCTGGTATGTTTTAATGAAAGTAAACTTGTATTTGTTCGCTTTGTTATTTGAATAACTTTTCATTTTCATTGCAATTGATAATTTCCAATTCTCACACTGCAGAATATGAAATATTTAATGAGTTGGACTAATCGAATTTACACACAATTCTCATCAACCCATTATTTCTCTCCCCCAGGGCTTTGTTTCTGATGACAAAAAGCAACTTTCAACCCCCCAAATTAAAAGATAAAGTTAAATGGTATGTGATCAGTAAATATGTCAAGGTTTTAATTAGTAGGTTATCTTGGTGTGTAAAATCCTTAAAACCAAGAGGGATTTCTGAGTTTCATATCCACATTTCTTCCTTCACATGGTTGTAATTCCGTTAATCACCAGCGAAATTGGGTCCAAGCACTTGCCCTAAACAGTTGCTTATATGAATTTCGATGAGGTTGGACTTGACATTCTTTTATCTTGGCTGATTATGAATCTGGTCAGGTTGTCTGCGCAATGCTTTCTTCTGTATTACCTTGCAGCTCTGTTAAATCATATTAGCTTAATTGCATCCAGAGCTAACAACTCGCAGTTGTGATTCTCGATTTGTGTGAGATTTATGGTGTGAGATCATTTTCTATGTTTTCAAGGAGCAATAATTTTCACAACTTTGTGAAATTGGCATTGACAAAAAATCCAAAGAGAAGGCTGCCTGCTGACAAGTTACTGCAGGTAAATGTTGTAGTTGTTAAAATGCTATATTGTCTTTGGTATTTATTACTAAAATGTAATTTTTAATTTGCACAGTTAACTTTTATTTAGTAAAATAAGTACTATTCTGTACATACATATATACACACTCAATAAATGATTTTTTTTGTCTCACATCACCCCTTAGCACCCCTTTGTGTCTCAACCGTTGAGTCGTATCGTGGCGATAGAGCTCTTGGATAAAGCCAATAATCCTGATCACTCGTCCTACACGGACCTGGATGATGACGACCCGGAGCCAGAGGTACAGTATATCTCCCTGCGTGATTCTCAGTTTTATCACAGCTATCTCATGAAGACTCCTCTGGGACTATTATTCAGAAAAGGAGCTCAGAAAGCTGTCTCTGACAGAACAGGAACTGAATTTTCACAGTCTCACAAACGGAATTCATGAGTTCTTAAACAGAAGCCAATTTTCTATCACCATCAGGGTTTCCCGCTGAAAAATTTGCCGGGGTACGCGGCAATCAAAGGGGTGGGGCGTACATGTCATGATGGAAATGAAAATATTTTTATTAAAAACACTTAAATAAAACTTAATTTTGAAGAAACTATGACAGAAAATGAACACATACTAGATGTTTTTAACAGATAACCTCTAACGGTTATAGCTGCGTTATGAAGTGAAACTAAAGGGTTAATAAACATAACTAAAGCAGATTTGTAGATTGGTCTGGCGAACGATGATAGATGGCATGAAGATTGTAAAAACTGATTATTTCCCACTATTAATTATCTTAAAGGAGTGTAACTACTGTAGCATGTAAATAATGCACATAAATAACGTGAGCAAGAGCGCTCAACAATTATATCAAATCAACAGGCACGTAAAACCTAGCTAGCAGGTTGCTCAAACAACAAAATTACCAGCTAGCTAACATTAAATTTGCAAGAACTATAGACTAATACAATAACAGGCTTAAATAAACCCAAAACATAAGTTCCCTTACAGTTCTCACGGACACGCTTTTATCAACTGGCTATCCTCCAGACAGTGATGGACCGTTTCGGCGTGTGGCGCGCGTGCACGCTCGCGGTGTGAAGCGCGTCCGTGCTATTCTCAAGGATGTTTTATCAACTGGCTAGTTATCCTCCAGACAGTGATGGACCATGTCTTTCTCTTATTTGGGCCATGTGGCGCCGTGCCTGTTTGCGGTGTGAAGCGCGTCCGCCCTGTTCTCTGAGATGCCCTTGACGGCCTTTTGTGCAGCGAAAATGTTTTTTTTTTTTTTAGGACGACTTGGTTAAGGCGGTAGGGTTTTCCAAGCTTAGGCGGGCTGCCCGAACTGCAAAGTGCTGTGGGAAACCCTGACCATGCTAGTTAGTTAGGGTTTAAGGGCTCGTTATAGTCGTGCGTAGGTTCTACGGCGTAGCCGCGACGGCGTAGGTTCCGCATTGTTTTTCATTTATACTTTTGCGTCGTCCTTCGCGTCGACGTGCAAACACATGCGCAAACCGCTGGTAAGCAGTATCCACGCGTGTAACCACAGTAGCAGCGCGACCGTCAGAGAAGAAGCTTTGGCAAGTTAACCCACAAACGAAGAAGAAACAGCAACTTGTTTGTGTATGATTTGAGAAGACCAGCAATGATGGAAGTAAATAAAAAGTGACTTTTGTTGCTGTTTGTGTTAAATCACTCCTCAACTTGGCTCGTCTTTGTTTTCACCGTCGCAAACAGAAATACCTATGACACAGTTTTTTTTACCTGACGGGAGGGGTTCTGATGGACCAATCACAGCGCTTCCGGTCCGCGTAGAACAGACGCGCCGAAATTTTTTTTGCGGGGTGCACGTCAGGCTACGCAGAGCTACGCACAGGCTACGGATAGGCTACGCCTATAAATCGCCCTTAAGTGTAACAGTTTTATTCCGCCGCAATCCTACCGAACAGGGACTGTTATTGTTAATTTGTACAAAACCGTTGTAGTTTGTAGTTGTAATGAGATAAAAATACTATGAACTGTCATATTATTTTTGTGACCCTGGAGCACAAAACACAGCATGGATATATTTGTAGCAATAGCCATAAAATATATTGTATGGGTCAAAGTTGTTGATTTTTAATCCATAAATCATTAGGATATAATGTAAAGATCATGTTCCATGAAGGTATTTTGTAAATTTTCTACCGGAAATATATAAAAAATGTATTTATCATTAGTAATGTGTGTTGCTAAGGAATTCATTTGGACAACTTTAAAGCAATTTTCTCAACATTTTTATTTTTTTGCACCCTCAAATTCCAGATTTAGTTGTATATCGGCCAAATATTATACTGTATTAACAAACCATACATCGATAAAAATCATATTTTTTCTATTTTTAGCTTTCAGGTTATGTATGAATCTCAGTTTCAAAAAATGAATCCTTAAGGTACAATCACATTATATGTCACTGTGTATCATTCGTCTCTTTCAAAAGAGGCGTTTCTAAATCTGGTTGTCATAAAAAAAAAATGAGTACTGTCCACTCCAATAACTGACGAGAGACGGATGACTTCATTCTCATTGCTCCCAAAAGTCGCTCATAATTTGCATAAAATAAAAAATTTCTCAACTTAGTCACGTGACTGGACACACCCCATCCAGTCGCCAATGTTCACTGTCGCTCGTGTCGCCGGAAGTTGCCAATGTTCCATTGAAATCAATGAGATTGCGTCGCTTTGCTACAGCTAATCGCTGCTAGTCTGAATGCAGCTTTATGACCGGTGTTGTGGTCCAGGGTCACATTTGTAAAACATGAATATAAAAATTAGCACTAGTTATGGTGGGTTTAAGCTTTCTGAGGAGGTACCCGAAGCCAACCTCTGCAGAAGTAACATACATGTACATGTTTAGCATGTCAGCCTTTTGAATGAGGTTTTAATTGTCTAACCTTTGTAATGACGCTCTCTCATTCATTATGACCATCTGTTGAGTGTTGTGGGTTTATACGCTGACATCTCTTCCTATTGTGCTTGGTGCCACAGGGCTGCTTTTACCGAGAAGTAATTTGTAAAATCACACGGCTTCTTTCACAGTCCCCCAGCGAAAATGAAAACCGATGTTTTTTAAGGCCCCTCATTTCATCCCTCACTGTATTACCCATTTCCCCAGGCATCCATCCATCATCCTTACCCGCTTTTCTTCCTTTTATTTCCTTCCTGCTCCTGAAGTTTAAATACAGGGGCTTGTTTTTGCCCATCTCTCCTCTTTCTCGTCGGGTCTTCCGCTTTGCAGCTCGCAGAAAGGTACCAGGGATGTGTTTGAGTGTGTGTTTGAGCATCTCATAGGGTGCATTGCATCATCTAAAGATCTCTTTAATTATTAAGTGTTAATGTGATGATGTTGTTAACTAAGTTTTTATTTAGTTTGATAATTTTTGTATATTAGCATAGGTAAAACTTTACAATAAGGTTCCATTTGTTACCATAAGTTTAATACATAGGACGATACAGCATTTATGCATTTCTTAATCTTAATATTTGACCCTGTGTGTGAAATCCAGGCTAACGTCTTAAAGGATTAGTCCATTTTCTAGATAATTTACTCACCACCATGTCATCTAAAATGTTGATGTCTTTCTTTGTTCAGTCGAGAAGAAATTATGTTTTTTGAGGAAAACATTCCAGCACTTTTCTCATTTTAATTGACTTTAATGGACCCCAACACTTAACAGTTTTAATGCAGTTTAGAGATTGTCATTTTTGGCAAGAAAAATAAAAAATATGCACTTTTAAACTACAACTTCTCTTCTTCCTCCGGTCCTGTCACACCCCCGTGTGACCTCACGTAAATGCGTAATAACATCGAAAGGTCACATGTTACATAATATGAAACGCACACTTGAGGACCAATTTTAAACAATAAACTGACACAGAGACAATAATTAGTATAATTCGACATACAACAACATCGGAACGGTCCTCTTTCTCCACACTTGTAAAAACTGGGGCGTAGTTTTGCATACGTCATCCGTGACCTCTTACCCGTGATGTATTACGCTGGCGTGTCACAGGACCAGAGGAAGACGAGAATTTTAAACTGCATTAAAACTGTTAAGTGTTGGGGTCCATTTAAGTCAATTAAAATGAGAAAAATGCTGGAATGTTTTCCTCAAAAAACATAATTTCTTCTCGACTAAACAAAGAAAGACATCAACATTTTGGATGACATGGTAGTGAGTAAATCATTTGGATTTTTTAAAGAAAATTGACTAATCCTTTAAGGCTAAAGGGTAAAGATTAGGAGCATCAAAGTTTTAATAATTAATTTCACATTGATTTCTATTTTTGACATGACCTTACTCAGTCAATATTGAATATACCAAGGTTATATTTTCACTGAATGATCTTTAAATTATGTAGAATGATTTTATGTGGAAAACACTAACATATTATTACAATATATTACAAACATATCACTTTAGCTGGGTTGTCACGTTGCAGGGTCACATTATGTTCAATTTAGTACTACATATTTAAGATCAATGTGATGTATCTGTTAGCCTTAGAACAAAAAACAATATGTTGCTAATTTTTAGTTCATTTTAGTTGTTGCATTAACTAATGTTAATGAATGAGACCTTATTGTAAAAACAGGTTATTATTAAGCACATTTTCGTTATAACCTAGCCAGACTTGTTTGTGCATGAGGTGTGTTTTCTTCTTTACGCAAATTGTGTGCTCATAGCTGAAATGGGTGTGTTTGTAGTGTCTTTATACTGTGTGTGTGTGTGTGTGTGTGTGTGTGTGTGTGTGTGTGTGTGTGTGTGTGTGTGTGTGTGTGTGTTACCGAAGTGTACCCAAGGATGTTTAAGGAAGTTCTCTTGTCTGATTTGTGATCAGGGTGTTAATCCCTAAAGGAGTTGGTTTAGGAAATGGAAGCTTGCTTCAGAAGCTGTTCATAGATCCGTTACCAACAGTTTTTTGTCAGATCTTTTTATGCTGAGGTTTGCTTCGAGTGTATAATAAAACATCAAAGCACATTTTTCAAATGTAACAATGGAACATAAAATTATATCCAAAATTAGGGAAAATCTATATGAACCGGTAAAGAATACGTCCAGGTCATGTTTTACCCCCAAAACATGTTCTTAAAAAAAAACGTAACTAAAAAATCTGAATTTATACAAATCCATATTTTGCATTATAGAGTATAATTTGCAGCTGCTCTATCAAAAGATCTGAGTAGTATTTTACGGTATAATTTAATAGTGTTACTTGTTACATGTTTATAATTAAGTTTTTCTATTTTTTGTTAAGATAATTATTTTATGATTCTTGACAGTCCTCAGACACAACCCCATTGGTTTAGTATTACCAGTCTCATCATATAATGTTGATGTGTTTGCAGTGCTGGTTAGGTATTTTAGAAAGCACAGATAATGTTTTAATAGCGTTTTTAGGTGATCCAGTTAAGCTGAGAGGTGTGCAAGAATATTACATCGTCCGCTCAGGAAAGGACGCAGTGTTTGGCATGCTGTCTGTTTCTATTTCAGAGCCCTACTGTGTCCTTGTTGTCTGAAGGTCATACGTCTGTTCTTCTGTCTTATCTCTCTTTATCACATCTACTTCAGCTCAGCCGCCGTGAATCTGGAGTGAAGGATGTCCTTCAGCTACCATTTTGTGTCCTGAAGCTCTCTTTCTCTCTCTCTCTCTCTCTCTCTCTCTCTCTCTCTCTCTCTCTCTCTCTCTCTGATGTCAGTTTTTCTTTGTCTTTATTAAGTTGGCTTGTGAAAGCCAACTTATTGAAATGCTATTTAAACTTATATCTTATTATTATTCTTCTGATCCAAAATTTTCTGACTCTAACTCCTCCTAGAGCTTTAACTCTACATAATCCAAACTCAGGTCAGACCTTCAGACTGGTCTGACTTAGTGTGCTATATCTTTTCTAACTGATGGGACCTTCCGAATTCCTAAACGGGGCGCTCAAAGACCCCAAAATTCCCATTGACTTAACATTGAGACAAACTTTGACGGGTCATAGCTGCGAGTGAGAAACTTGTAGAAACTTGTGACTTATCACATCTAAGGAGTCTGACAGGCTGTGTAAGAACATACATCACAATGGGGTGTAAGCTGTACCCCTGGGGTGTAAGAGGCCCCCAAAAATCCCCATTGACTTATAATGGGACAGGAAACATGCCCATATAAGGGAATAAAAGCGTCCCAGATGGAATATCTTCACTTTAGAGTGTCGTAGAGACATGGGGGTGGGCTCATTTTACTTAGTCATCCAATCAGTCTCTTAGGATCGTCCCAGAGCTATTAAGCCACGCCCCTAGCAACAATTTTGGGTACCCTAGCAACATCTCCCATAGACTACCATTATAAAAAGCCCAGATGGATATCTTTGCACCAGAGTGTCATAGTGACATAGGGGTGGGCTCATTTTACTCAGGCATCCAATCAGTCTCTTAGGATTCTTATTGAGGTATTAAGCCACGCCCCTAGCAACCACATATGATCACCCTAGCAACATAATAAACAAAGCCTTATATCTCTGCATCTGAACATCATAGAGAAATGGGGGTTGGGTATTTGGGTCATGTTAGCTTCATGCTAGCTTCATGCTAAGTCATACTAGCTTCATGCTAGTTTCATGCTAGCTTTATGCTAATTTCATAATAAATCTTGCTAACTTCATGTTAAATCATGGTAGCTTCATGCTAATTCATGTTAACATCATGTTAATTCATATTAGCATCATGCTAGCTTCATGCTAATTCATGTTAGCATCATGCTAGCTTCATGCTAATTCATATTAGCATCATTCTAGCTTCATGCTGATTCATATTAGCATCATGCTAGCTTCATGCTAATTCATGTTAGCATCATGCTAGCTTCATGCTAATCATGCTAGAATCATGCTAGCTTCATGCTAATCATGCTAGAATCATGCTAGCTTCATGCTAATCATGCTAGAATCATGCAAGTTTCATGCTAACAACATGTTAGCTTCATGCTAATCATGCTAGCATCATGCTAGCTTCATGCTAATCATGCTAACAACATGTTAGCTTCATGCTTATCATGTTAACATCATGCTAGCTTCATGCTAATCATGCTAGCATCATGCTAGCCTCATGCTAATCATGATAGCTTCATGCTAATCATGTTAGCATCATGCTAGCTTCATGCTAATCATGCTACCATCTTGCTAGCTTCATGCTAATCATGCTAGCATCATGTTAGCTTCATGCTAATCATGCTAGCATCATGCTAGCTTCATGCTAATCATGTTAGCATCTTGCTAGCTTCATGCTAATCATGCTAACATCATGCTAGCTTCATGCTAATCATGCTAGCTTCATGTTAGCATCATGCTAATCACGCTAGCATCATGCTAGCTTCATGCTAATCATGCTAGCTTCATGCTAATCATGCTAGCATTATGCTGGCTTCATGCTAACATCATGCTAGCTTCATGCTAATCATGCTAACATCATGCTGGCTTCATGCTAATCATGCTAGCTTCATGGTAATCATGCTAGCATCATGTTAGCTTCATGCTAATCATGCTAGCATCATGCTAGCTTCATGCTAATCATGCTATCATCATGCTAGCTTCATGCTAATCATGCTAACATCATGCTAGTTTCATGCTAGCATCATGCTAGCTTCATGCTAATCATGCTAGCATCATGCTAGCTTCATGCTAATTATGCTAGCATCATGCTAGCTTCATGCTAATCATGCTAGAATCATGTTAGTTTCGTGCTAACATCATGCTAGCTTCATGCTAATCATGCTAGCTTCATGCTAATCATGCTAGCATCATGCTAGCTTCATGCTAATCATGCTAGCATCATGTTAGCTTCATGCTAGTCATGCTAACATCATGCTAAATCATGCTACCTTCATACTTAAACATTCTAACAGCCAGATAGCCTACTAAACTAAACTTCTGTCAAACCGTTTTAAACGTTCAAGCTACGCTTTTTCAAGCCAACATAAAGTTTGTCTTCAAACTTTAATATCTAGTTGTTTATGTTCTTAAAAAACATGAAAATGCTATGGGTGTTGGTATATTTGAAGAGTTTGGTTCCAAAACGCGATAAACGGCATTTAAAAAAAATTTTTACCACCAAATTCAGTATTTTATCTTTTTGAATCTAATTGTTAGTTTTACGCAAAATCCGATATCCGGCATGTTATTCTGTCATCCGGCATGGTATTCTGTTATAACGCCAGTCCTCCTTCTCTGCAGAATGCAATAAATCCGCTTAACCAATCACAGCGCACCATTCCACGCATTGTAAACAACAATGGCGGCTCGTTGAATACACACTGAATCCTAGTTTTCCTCATCTACTTTGTGCTTTGTGATCAACAAACAAACAAAAACAAACAAAAAATACTTTAATGGCATTGATAAACCTGTGGTCGTTTTCTGTGGCGGGGAAGAAACGTAAGCCACTCGGGCTGTTGGTTGTTCTCACAGGAGAGCATCAAGCTTCTGTCATGCTAACACATTGACCTCAGGGTATCTTATCAAAAACTTTACATTATTTTACTCGGAAGTCAATGAAAATCAAGCAGGACCAAAACATTTTACAGCTGATCGCTGTCAAAAAAGATCAGCGACGACATCCCAAGGATGATGGCAGTGTTATTAATATGACATAGTAAGTGTTTTGCCATTAATGTTTTTTTATCAATGTATACCACTAGTCAACTAAATGAATATAACATGGCAAAGATGAATGCGCATTTTTATATTGATTCAATAGATTTATAGCATTTTGAAAAAAACTTGTAATGGATTTATTGCATTTTGCGGAAAAAATAATCTGTTTTTATAATAAATCTTTGAAAATCAAAGTATGGAATTGAATTTCTAATGTTATTATAACATAAAGATGCTATGTGAAAGTTTGTAACAGAAAAAAGTGGTTTTCATCTTGTCACTATAGAAAACACATTTTTATTGAAATTATTCAAAATTAATTTATTGCGATTTAAACTCTTCATTTTGACTTCGTAAAAAGTCCATTTTGTTTAGTTTAGTTGGAGTAAAGTGAAACTCTATGTAATGATCAGGTTATAGACATTCATGTGTATTATGTGCTTGTATTTCATACTGTAGCTCAATTGTTAGAACATTGCATTAGCAGCACAAAGGTCATGGGTTCAATTACTAGAGAGCACAAATACTGATAATAAGGTTCTGCCAAATGCATAAATGTGAAAAAATATTATAAAGTATTTATATACAGTTTATTAGTTACACCACTTGTTTAGAGTCTTGTACAAAGTATATAAATGTTTAAAACCAACATAAATACAAAGATGACATTTTTAAGATCTCATCTTTATAATCTCAGATCTCCCATCTGTTGTTATCATTGACCCTTATATTAGCAGTTATGAAAGGTGTTTTGTGGTAAATGAATGACAGCAAACTTTTCTAGGTAGTCATCAGGGACTCAGCTGTCGGGCAACCGGTAGGCCGTAATGATTTTCTCTCGGGCCGCAGTAAGACAGGACAGCACTGTCAGATACAGGGATTCAAAGGGTTGGCTTTATGACCCTTACCGTTATCCAAGAGCTATGCCTGGTGATGTATTTTTAGCCTCTAGAGTTTTCGCCCTCCACCGAGTCCCTGGCACCGAGTCCCTGGAAATTTGAAGTGTAAGCGTTTAAGCAGCTCTTGTCTTAAATGTATTGATGTGTGCTGGTCTTGCTGATGGTGTGTTTTTATCTTAACCGGGGCCTCTGATCTGCTAAGAATGGCACACTAATATGCCCGATATCGACACGGCCGCATTCTGCCCTTTTTTGGCTTAATGTTGTTGGAGTATAAAAAGCCGTTCAATTCGAAAGTCATGTAAGTTTGCTTAGTTGTGGGCTTTCCTGTGGTTGATGGTTTGTTGAAGTGGTTGTTACAGCACTAACAAGTTTAGACTCGGATAACCTTTTGTTTTACTCATTATTATGTGCTGGTGTTTTATTCGTGCCTTCTGTATTTTCCTCAGCCTCCTGTGTCTGTTCCACATCGGATTCGTTCGGTTAGCCGTAACAGTCGGGAAGGAAAGACCCTGTCAGAGATTAACTGTGAGTGTTTGTTGGATTTTTCCCAGGGGTGCACCTGACAGGTACTCCTGTTCTCCTAAACACGCCTCAGTGAACTCCTTCATTGAATACATCAATCTGCTGCAAAATGTTTCTGTATATGAATCTGTCTGTTTGTATCTGAGTGCTTTGGTGTCAAACCACAGCTTGTATTGTCAACTTGCAATGATTATTTGTGTTTAGCTGTTTCAGTTTAGTACAATACACTGAATGGTTTTGTAATGTATGTATTTTTTTTTATTCAGTCGGTCAGGTGAAGTTTGACCCTCCTTTGACCACAGAGACGAAACCTCATCATGAACCAGTGAGTACTACCTTCTTATCGCCCTTCGCTTTTGAGTCTTTGTGTAATCGCTCAAAATTTAGACAGATCAGCCAATCACAGCCCACAACATAGCAAAAATTTGTAAACCACTACTGCCATCACTTCTGAATTATATCCCCTATATGCAGACACTTTCAGTTACATAACGTTTTCCCAACATACGTCTCAATCCTCTGTTTTCTCCTGCAACACGTCTGACTGTTATGCATTCGAGACGTCCGTCTCACACTTTCACCATTGTGATAATTGAAAGGTTAGATGCAGCTTTCTGTGGCATCTAATCAATAAGACTTCCTTTAAGCGGCAAGGAAAAATGCAGCGTTGACTCATCTTTGTCTCTCTTGAGCACTCAGGGTTTCTCATGTTGTAACTGGATTTGTCTTCAATTCATAAACCAGATCATCTTTTAACAGCAGGCCATCAAATTAATGTCGATTCCCATCGTAGCATCATGCTTATGATGTCATCTCACTTCACAACACCTCACATCACATTTGCCTGCTGTTTTTAAAGAATGAATTAGTTTTTAATTGCTGCAACTTGCGAGGGTTTAATTTTTTATTGTGAATTTATAATTTATACAAAATGCAGCGACTATAGCATCTCATAGATGTCCATGGTGTTGCTATTTACACAATATGAGAATCTTTATTAGTGTAAAACAAACCTGGTTCCAATGGTTTTGATGTGCAGTACTTGGACATAAAAACTCACAACCTCTTTTATTTTCACACTACAAAAAATGATTTTCAAGAAAAAAAACTTTTTGTTTTGTTTTCAGTAAAATATCTAAACATTCTTGAATTATGATGCTTTCTCTTGATGAGCAAAACGACCTAAGAAAATAAGTCTAGTTTTTAGACTAAAAATATCAAATTTAAGTGATTTTGTGCATAAAACAAGCAAAAAAATCTGCCAATGGGGTAAGCAAAAATCTTGAAAATTTTTCTTAACAACTAAATTCAAGAAAAATTCAAGAAAAATTTGCTTACCCCATTGGCAGATTTTTGTTTGCTTGTTTTGTGCACACAATCACTTAAATTTAATATTTTTTTTCTCAAACCTGGACTTATTTTCTTGGGTTGTTTTGCTCATCAAGAAAAAGCATCTTAATTTAAGAACTTTTAGATATTTTTACTGAAAACAAGACAAAAATACTAAGAATTTTTTTCTTGAAAATCATTTTTTGCAGTGCACACTGCAAAAAATGACTTTCTTACTTTGTATTTTTGTCTTGTTTTCAGTAGAAATATCTAAAAATTCTTAAATCAAGTTGTATTTTCTTGATGAGCAAATGACCTTAGACTAGTCTAGTTTTTCGACAAAACATATCAAATTTAAGCAAATTTGTACTTAAAAAAGCAAAAAAATTCTGGCAATGGAATAAGACATTTTTTGCAGAATTTTTCTTGTATTAAGTAAATTCAAGAAAAAATTTCTTATTCCATTGGCAGTTGTTTTTTTTTTTTTGCTTGTTTTAAGCACAAATTCACTTAAATTTCTACTGAAAACAAGACAAGAATACTAAGAAAAACAGACTTCTTAGTATTTTTGTCTTGTTTTCAGTAAAAATATCAAAAATTCTTAAATTAAGATGCTTTGTCTTGATGAGCAAAAAGATCCAAGAAAATAAGTCTAGTTTTTAGACCAAAAATATCAAATTTAAGTGATTTTGTGCATAAAACAAGCAAAAAATCTGCCAATGGGGTAAACAAATTTTTCTTGGATTTTTCTTGAATTTAGTGTTTATGAAAAATTTTCAAGGTTTTTTTTACCCAATTTGCAGATTTTTTCCTTGTTTTATGCACGAAATCACTTAAATTTGATATTTTTGGCCTAAAAACTAGACTTATTTTCTTGGATCGTTTTGCTCATCAAGAAAAAGCATCCCAATTCAAGACCCTCTCTATATTTTTACTGAAAACAAGACAAAAATACTAAGACATTTTTTTCTTGAAAATCATTTTTTGCAGTGTAATGTGACTTATTCTCAAACTATTTAGCAACATTTGAGACCATATGTGTAAAATTATGCTAAAGTCTCATAATGTATTTATTCGATTATAAGCGTCAATGTTTAATTTCAATGTTTAACATGGCCTATCTTAGTCAATATTAAATACACTGCAAAAAAAATATTTTCAAGAAAAATGTTCTTAGTATTTTTGTCTTGTTTTTAGTAAAAAAAATCTAAAAGTTCTTAAATTAAGATGCTTTTTCTTGATGAGCAAAACACCCCAAGAAAATAAGTCTAGTTTTTAGACCAAAAATATTAAATTTAAGTGATTTTGTGCAAAAAACAAGCAAAAAAATCTGCCAATAGGGTAAGCAAAAAATCTTGCAACAATTTTCTTAAACACTAAATTCAAGAAAAATTCAGGAAAATTTGCTTACCCCATTGGCAGATTTTTTTTTGCTTGTTTTATGCACAAAATCACTTAATTTGATATGTTTGGTCTAAAAACTAGACTTATTTTCTTGGGGTGTTTTGCTCATCAAAAAAAAGCATTAATCTTTAGATATTTTTACTGAAAACAAAACAAAAATACTAAGAATTTTTTTCTTGAAAATAATTTTTTGCAGTGTATATAAAGGTCATATTTTTACACAACGTGTTGTACTTTGTTTATGAATATTTTATGAAGAAAACAGTAAATCACAAAAATGACTATAAAGACTGGTTAACATAATGTTTAAATTAATGACTGTTTAAACATTGAATTTCTAAATGGCCTTCATTTTGATCTCCGCCATTCCAGTTTCAGCAATTTTGTGGATTTTCATGTTAACCTATAGGCCTTAAACGGTTATTTGGGGATGACCTCTGGTAACATCTCATCATGCAACACCTCCATCTCACCACCCATAGTTCATTTTGTTTGTAAAACTCCATGGACACCACGTGTGTGATTAACTTAAGGTTCTTGGTCCTTCTACTAAACATCTTGACACTGACGATTTTTTGGACTGTGCCGAAGAAATATACTACACTGCAAGATCTAATCTGGTATTTTTATATCAATTCTGTTTTCTGTCTTCGCGTCCCTGTCTTCTAGCATCTTTTACGCTTCGCCACGCTTGTGTAGTACAATCATCCAATCACCCATTCGTAAATGTCATTTCTTTTATTTATGTCATGATTCATTCATTTTGCCTTGTCAAATTTAGATCACGGCCATTTGTGTCTTTTCAGCTCACCTGTATATAATATCAGTGTTATAGCCTCTGTCTGTCAAGCCAAGTTTCTGTGTTGAATTATTTTGTTTGGGTATTGCAGCCTCCAGCTTCATTTAAAGTCACATTCCTCAAAGTTGATTCGCCGGCATGCTTTTCAGTAATCAAAAGCACTTTGAAACTCCGAAGCAAAGCATTTTATGCAGTCAAAGCCTTTGAGGGGCTTTATTTTTAGGCCCTGTCACAATCAGACACATCTTGAAAGCGAGCGAACGGGAATGGAGAGAGATTAGGGTTAGACAGTGGGAATGGATGTTGAGTGGGGTGGAGTGTGAGAAAAACAAGAAAAGGGGGAAAATAAGAGAGTGCCTGTGCATGTCCCACAGGGACGGTTAAACCAAAGTGCGATGCAGGTCTGCACGAGTGCAGGGGGAGAAAGCATAGTTGCAGCAAGCGACAGTTTGCCTAACAAACACAACACACTGGGTTTGTTTGAGCAATTGGTGCAATTCTGTGGCTGGGACAAAATCCCATTGGTCCGTTTGTGCCATAATGATATATCCCACCACCTTATTGTGTTACAGTACTTTCAAGACCTTGATATTCCTCATACATTCTGATTAGAGGTTGTTTTTTATCTTTTACCCTACATACATATTAAAATCTCCAAATAATTCAGTGTGAACCACTTAAAGGGACCCTCCACTTTTTTGAAAATATGCTTATTTTCCAGTTCCTCTAGAGTTAAATATTTGATTTTTGCCGTTTTGGAATCCATTCAACTGATCTCTGGGTCTGGCGCTTCCACTTTTAGCATAGCTTAGCACAATCCGTTGAATCTGATTAGACCATTAGCATCGCGCAAATTTTTTTTCCCCCTATTTTAAACTTGTCCCCTTAGTAACTTTTAATGGCAGGGGACTATTTTTGGGCACTGCGTAATATCATTGCTCCTCCTGCAGCCATGTTACGACAGCAAAGTTTTTGATTATTACGCCAGAATGAGAGTATAGTTCCTAGCCATTTCTGCCTAGAAAATCGCAACTTAAAATTTTCTGTTGGTCTTAGTACACAATGTAACTACAGAAGAGTCAAGTTTTAAATAGGAAATATATCGCAACTCTTTCATTATTTTTGAGCGCTATGCTAATGGTCTAATCAGATTCAATGTATTTTGTGCTAAGCTATGCTAAAAGTTGTACCGCCAGACCTGGAGATCGGCTGGATGGATTCCGAAGCGGTAGGGATCAGGTGGTTGGCTCTGGAGGAGCTGGAAAGTAGGAATTTTTTCAGAGAAGTGGAGTGTCCCTTTAAAGTACATTTGGGGGTGGTTTCCCGGACAGAGATTAGCTTCAGCCAGGACTAGGACTTAGTTTAATTAGGAAATATAACTAGTTTTAACAAACATGCCTTACTAAAAACATTGCTTGTGTCCATTCTGAGGCAAAATAAAGGGCACTCATGTATTTTGAGATAAGTCAGTGCAAGTTGTTTTCAGTTCAGCTCTTACATTTATTTTAGTCTAGGACAAGTCTAATCCCTGTCTGGAAAACCGGCCCTTAAAGTTTGTTTTGTTGGTAGTTGGTATCTGTTTTGTAAACGTATTTCATTGGCTGAAATAAGGTGTGCAGTATTATCAATGTCTTATATCAATGTCTTTGCTGGACAGTGTCCCTCCAGGACCAGGAATGCCTACAGTATGAGTAAATTTATATCATTGTCAGAATGCATATCATAATATAAAGAGCTCAGATGCAAAAGTTGATAAATGCTACCTAAGAAATAAAGATCCGAATCTGTTGGCATGTATTATGCATTCATCAAATACATTTGCTTCAAATCTGCTTGTTGGCAGAATCCATTAAGCCCAACGTCAATTTTCCCTCAAAGTACATGGAAGATGAATGTAAAACGACCGTGGATCACATTCAAATTTTGGTCCCTTGTGAGTACTTGTACCTGAATACAACCCGAATGTGGCAGCCACATGCATCACAGCACCACCCAATGTGCTTCAGTTTCTTTATTTTTGAATTCTAACTTTAATCATTTGCAATGTTTCTAGTTGCATCTTAAGTGGTTTTGCAACCGTTTACTAAGTATTGTCCAAAGAAATGGATTTTTGCCAAAAAAGCTTGCATGCACTTAGGGCAGGGGTGTGCATTCCTGGTCTTGAAGGGCCACTGTCCTGCAAAATTTACTTCCAACCTTAATCGAACACACCTGAAAATTCTTGCAGGATGACTTGAAAATGACATTCAGTTGTGTTTGATTGGGTTTGGAGCCGGACTTTGCTGGACAGTGTCCCTCCAGGACCAGGAATGCCTACCCTTGACTTAGAGAGTTTTGCATTCGCACTGCGTCATTTGCGCGTACCTCACCGCAGGATGGCTATTCTTGTCTTTGCATTGACCTTAAATGTAAATCACTCGCGCTTGCCGCCTCTTCTGCGTCTGGTGTGAATGCCACATTAGATTGCAGTTCCTTTTTCTGGACTCGAACCCTATCACCCCCCATAAGCACCACGACTCAATGTGCACCAACACAGTTTCAACATCTGCCAGGTTTAAAAAAGACCCTCATTGTAACGCCTGTCCAAAAAATTTGTTTTGCGTGTTTGTTGGGGGAATGAGGATTTTTTGAGTGACATCTCTATGTGGTCTGAAACCAACACTAAGATGGCACATCCAATCACATGCTTGAAATCTGTATCGTTGACTGCATATGAAAGGACGTGCAGGAACCCAACACAGAGAGAAATGGGAGGAAGATGAAGGAAAAGTATGACAGAAGCGCTGAAGCGAATCGTCTGGGATGTTCTGTTGGCTTTTACTCGTCCTCGCTCTGTTACGTTCTGTCCCAATCACTCTTACAGAAAAGGCTTTCATCAGCAGAACGACAGCCCGGTGAATGAGGATATGACTTTTTGCTGCGTAAAGCAAATTGGGTTTGTTAATCTTTGGGGGGGGAATCAATGAGGTTGTGCATGGCTAAGAGCTTTATTCCTGAGAGAGCAGGGGAGGGAACAGTGGGCGAGAGAGATATGGTCAAATCAAGGTGAGAGAGAAGAACTTGAAGAAACAGATGGTAATCAACAATAACTTCATTATTACAATGCAAAATCTTCTCCTTGAACATTTTATCTAATAGAGACGGCAGTTTTTGTACTCTTCCCTAAAGTCCTCATGGAGCAGAGGATAGAGCATTTCCCTTATACGTGTTATATAAAGAAAAATCTAATTTTCTTTAATTATCAGATGAAATTTTTAATGTATAATATGAAAGTTTGAAAACTTTCATATGAACATTCTGAACCTAAATACCACAAGACCTGCTGTATGAGGAAAATTTGTGTCTAGGTCATCAAACCTTGTGTTGTTCCTCAATGTGTGTATCACATGAATGTGTGTCATTATCACTATAAGATAATTTCACTTTGTGCCGCACATTTTAGCTTTGATTGTCAAAACCTGTCAAAATGCATACCTGTCAACCCTCCCGTTTGGGCCAGGATTCTCTCGTATTTTACCGTTCTTTTCCGCCATTATCCCATTTAAGTAGCTTACCGTATTTCTCACGTATTTTTAGTCTGTAATCTATAAAAAATTCCACTGGCCGTATTTGATGTTTGCTACATTCACCTCCGGTAAAGCAGTCAGCAGTATATCTGTAACACATCACTCAAACAACCCCCACCACTAACCCAAGACGAAAAGCTTCCCGGCGATGGTTAGAGGATAGCAAAGCTATAACCGCCACGGGCATTTAGCGTGCACATCCACCTGCCAGCGTACACAAACTCACACATTTGAATGTGCTGGCTAATGCGTGTGGCCAGGGGTGCATTTTTTGTAACTTTGCATGTAGGGAAACACTGCTGTTTGTCCTTTAATACTTAACTCAGAAGGTGTTAAAGAATGCAATGTCTCTGACCTATGTGTATAAAAAGTCACTTGTAGATGCAAGAGAGCCATACAAACGAAGATATACACTGCAAAAAAAGGATTTTCTAATTTAGTATTTTTGTCCTGTTTTTAGTACAAATATCTAAAAATTCTTATATCAAGATGCATTTTCTTGATGAGCAAAATGCCCTAAACAAATAAGTCTAGTTTTTAGACCGAAAATATTAAATTTAAGTGAATTTGTGCTTAAAACAAGCAAAAAAAATCTGCCAATGGTGTATGAAAATGTTACATAATTTTTCTTGAATTATTTCACTGCAAAATAATTATTTTCAAGAAATTTTTTTTTGTTATTTTTGTCTTGTTTTCAGTAAAATATCTAAAAATTCTTAAATTAAGACGCTTTTTCTTGATGAGCAAAACGACCCAAGAAAATAAGTCTAGATTTTAGACAAAATGTATCAAATTTTAGTGATTTTGTATAAAACAAGCAAAAAATCTGCCAATGGGGTAAGCAAATTTTTCTCGATTTTTTTCTTGAATTTAGTGTTTAAGAAACATGTTCAAGATTTTTTTGCTTGCCCCGTTGGCAGATTTTTTTTGCTCGTTTTATGCACAAAATCACTTAGATTTGATATTTTTGGTCTAAAAACTAGACCGGGTCGTTTTGCTCATCAAGAAAAAGCGTCTAAGAATGTTTAGATATTTTTACTGAAAACAAGACAAAAAAACTAAGAATTTGTTCTTAAGAACAATTATTTGCAGTGATGTTAAAGAAAAAGTAAACTTATTTCAAGACTGCCTTTTTTTTCAGTACACACTGCAAAAAAAATGACTTTATTACTTAGTATTTTTGTCTTGTTTTCAGTAAAAATATCTAAAAATCCTTAATTTAAGATGTATTTTCCTGATGAGCAAAATGACCTAGCAAAATAAGTCTAGTTTTCAGAGAAAAATATAAAATGTAAGCGAATTTGTGGTTACAACAAGCAAAAAACTGCCAAGTTTTTATGGAAAAAAAATGACCTAGCAAAATAAGTCTAGTTTTTAGACAACAATATAAAATGTAAGCGAATTTGTGGTTAAAACAAGGAAAAAAGTTTTTATGAAAAAAAAGTCAACTGATTTCAAGAAACTTATTTTTTATTATTCCATTGGCATATTTTTGCTTGTTTTGGGCACAAATTCACATAAATTTTGTATTTTTTGTCTGAAACCTAGAATTATTTTCGTAGGTCTTTTTTGCTAATCAAAATTTATTTTGCAGTGTGTACGGAAAACAAGACAACAATACTAAGAAAGAAAGTAATTTTTTGCAATGTACCTATCCATACTCTTGCTTAGTAATGAAAGGGGGGGTCCACAAGTCCGCTCACTCCCCGCGTATACAAACTCGCACATTTGGATGGTGTGCATTTTTGATAACTTTGCGTGTTGATAAAGACTCTTATTTGTATAACAGATGCAAGAGAGCCATACAAAAACATGATACAAGGTATAACCATCCATTCCCTTGTGTAATAGTGAAAACGGAGGGGGGCTGTTAGGGTTTGAGAAATATCCTGTTTTTTCAAATCCTAATGTTTTCAGGTATGCACAATGTAATGCAGAGTTTGCAGAGGGCTGCAGTTGAACCATCTCAGTTTGATGTAAATAATTGATACTACACAATTTGTTTCGCACATTCGCTTTAAATGGAGCCCAATCTTAGTTCTATCCTAAAAATATTTAAGTGAAGATTGTAACTAAAGATATTAATTCTTGTTGATCATTTTTATGCACTATTGTGAGTTTAAATAAAGCCAATGCTTTAAAATGATTTTTTTCTCTTTCCCATAGTATTTACAGTACATATACTGTATTTGTCATTGGCTTATATACAGTGATGTATGAATTTGGATGACTCATGTCACGAAGCATGTCACGAATACTGTACATGGACATTTCTCATATTGCCCTTTCCAAACTCTGACGTGCAGTGCAGTATATAAAAAGTGCTGCTTATGTTTTAGAATCATATTAATTCATAAGCATCAAGTTATTCCAAGTCTCTGCCTGTTTGAATGATCATATTGGTGAGTGGGAGTGGAGATAGCACATGGCCCAGTCCACCCACAGTGCTCTAATTAAGAATACAACATGAACAGTTTGAATTAAAATCTTCCAGCAGATCTCTTGGAATCAACATTTAGTTTATCATCATAAAAATAGCAAACTATTAAAAGTATTTCAGTATAGAAAAGAGCTTTGTATAGTAGAGGTCTTTACATGTCTACTTATGGCACTTTCCATTGCATAGTACCCCACGGTTTGGTTTGGGTCAGGTCAGCTCACCTCACTTTGACTTGGTTAGCTTTTCCATCGAGTTTAGTAACACTTCGGAGTGGGAGGGATTATAGGCGTGTCGTTATATTCGCGCTGCCTACTGCTGTGACATCATACAAGTGAGAGCGTCATTGTACATTCCCATACATTCATTTATTTCTCAGTCCGCCACAAAATTAAAATTGCCCCTCCACAAATAGATGTTTGCACATCGTGTTTATCACTACCTCTGTCTCACATGACAGCTTCTGTACAAACACCCGTGGCGTCGGTCGACGCGCTCTGCTGAGCCTCATTTAAGTTGCATTTAAGCATATATGTGGACATGTGCCACCACAAACTGCAAGTCTGGAAAAAAACTATTATGGTGTTTCTGATTCTCAACCTGTGGATGTTTTTCATCGCTAAAATGGAGTTTGGGAATTTACAGCAGAGCTCGAGACGGCACAAGCTGCTAGCACTGAGGTAAAGCTAATCTTTTACATTATAACGATAATGCTGATAGTGACGATTCTTTCAGACCAATCAGTGATCTACAGTGTTTTCGCGTCACGTTTTGGTATCAGCTCGAGTCGCTTTGAACCCCGACCGAGGTGGTACTAAAAAAAGTATCGGGTACTATGTACTGCACCCAGTGGAAAAGCTCCCAAACCATGGGGTACTATGCAATGGCAAAGTGCCATTAGATCCAAAAACCCAAGGTCTGACCCAAGACCCGAGTGGGTTTGTTATATTAAAGGTCTTCACAAGTCCACTTAGATCTGAAAACCTGAAGTCCGACCCAAGACCAGAGCAGGTTCGGGTCTAAAAGTTTCACATGTGCCTCAAAGACGGGTCGGGTATAATAGCGGCCTCGGGTAAATTGAAATGAATGCGTTTTTGCAGAACGGACCTGAGAAGACCCAAACTATCTGGTGTATGTGCATCGAGTCCTTTTACAACCCTCGATCTGTTTGCCAAGAGCACTTGTGACATTGTGTGGCTGGCGGTAGGTTGAGCCAGACCTGTCAATCAATTTTAAATGCAGACTGTAGCGGTTAGCTTGATGTCGTCGTCAGATAACAAATGAAAATAAATAGAGCAGCGACCCAAATTGGTTGGAGGGCCACCTGGGTTTCTTTTTGGTGCGTGCTCGCTGTTGACTGCATACATGTCGGTGCTGTTTAAATTCGGTTCCAGTCAGGTTCAAAAAAATTTCAGGTCAGACTCGGGTCTAATTTTGTCAGGGTTTTCTCAGGTCTTTAAAAAAAAAATATATATTTATGAACATCGGTTTCATGTAAAAAGTGATCGGGGTCATTTCAGTTCAGGAACATTTCTTCGGACCCGAGAAGACCTGAGTGGAGTTTGGTTTTATTGGTTTTTGACTTTACGCATAGCAAAATTGTGTTAATAATAGTGTAAGTTGAAGACCATTTTTACCTCAAACAATACAACCTATCTCCCCAGTTAATTTATACACTGAATTGAGTTATATATTTATAGTTCTTTGTGCTTGCTTGCTGATATTAAGCTACAGTTACACTTTGTATAAAGTCTTATCATTTTTCTATCCTTCCATTCACTAATAATCCACTAACGTGCCAAATGCATGTGTGGATAACTAGTAAACAATACTAATTGCAAACAAAGACCCTTGAGTTTAGTGTGTCTGAATATGCTGTGCCAACACCATGTCATTTTTTCTTCATTGTGTTTTTTGACACGTGCATGAATGTTGCTTTATCACTGACAAATAGCCAAAGCTTTGTGTGTTCATACTTACGTTCGGTATAATATGCAGCTTAAGATTCATGAATGTGTGACTTCCTTTCTTTTTGTTTCAGGATCTACAGATGGATTATGGGCAGGGTTCTCCAAAAAGCTCCTTCCTAGGAGGAAACAAGTAAGTTTGTTACATACAGTACAGTACAGCCGGCCATTTAACTTGATATGCAGCTGACGTCATCTGTTGCATAGTGAATAAAAACAGCTTTATGGTTGCAAACATAAAATAGAAGTCAACACGGCTATAAATAAATTGTTTAGTAGCATTAACGCTACACTTAAATAAAAATGTAACAAAAAATAAAGATGCTTTAAAGGTTCTTTACAGCGATGCCATAAAACAAAAATTTTTAGTGGAGAGAGACGCTTTAGTTTTATTAATGAAAGCCTAAAGATAGCTCTGTACACTGTGCATTCGCATTTCCATTAAATCTCGCTAGAATCTATTATGCTGTGATTGACGGATGGCATAGAGTTGTTTGTTTAAAAGGATTATTGTCGCATCATCATGTGTCAGCTGACAAATGCATTGAATCTTCTTGAATAGCAAACCTGCTTTACTGTATTCATAAATGAGTTCATGCAGAGGTAAAGACACATAATAGTGACATGTCACCCAATACCGTGACTCTTACATGCAGACCGTAACTCTTACAATAGACGTGCCCTTTGCCTTGTTCACTATCTCTGCCATGTAGCGAACAGAAGGTCGAGTAAGACAGATGGAGTGAAAGCATTTGCTCTGTGTTTGTGTGAGGGACTATGCATGTGTTCAGAGGTGTTGCTCTCAGCTCTTGTCAACAGATGGGCTCTGGATACTTTCGGGAGACTCCCACTCAGTGTACGGATGCTAATCGGTTTTCATTCAGTCGGCACATGCCAACGCATGCCTGTAGACAGTTAACATTGTATAGCTCAGTGGTTAAGCATTGCGTTAGCAGCACAAAAGGTCATAGGTTCGAACCCAGGGAACACATGCTGATCAAAAATTTCTTTTTTGTAATGCATAGCAGTGCATGTAGTGCATGATCTCTTAAAGCCAATGTTGACATTTGAAATCACGTAAATAAACACGCCCCTACCCCAATAGAATCTAGACCTTCTTTTGATAGACCCGTCCCACACATACAGGTACGCAACCCATGCAATGATGTCGGTTAGTAGACATGCTCCTTAATGCCGATTGGCTACAAGTGTGTTTTGGTACTCGGCCCGACTCTCTTTTCCAAAGTGTTTTTCAAAAATCATTTTTGCATAATTAAAGGCTTGACCGCTTGAGTGACAGGTGAATTGCCTCTGCTGCCACGCATATTTAGCTAGGTGGGCGTGGTTTTAGCAACCAGTCACTTTAGGTCCACCCACGTCCCGCTCTCTTTGCCGATTTTCGGTCATCCAGGAGTGACGCGCTGCCATGATGGTGACGGCAAGCTCCGCCTTTTTGGCCTTTAAAAAAATGCTCTTCACAAACCTACAGGTGATGTCCATATTTTTTACAGTCTGTAGTATGGGTAGGATCCATTCAGCCATCGTTGTATTGCAAATACAACATGGCTTTGAGTGCCTTAATGCTTTTTACAGTTGTATAAGGGTCAGTGACAAAAATGGTTTGGCAAGATGAGAAAACTCTTTTTTAAAAACTTGTTATAAAAGCATGCATCAGGTTTATTTCAATGCACATAGTGTATAGTGTCCAATAAAAAATTACATTTGCATCATTTTTATGAAAGGCTGAATGGACCTTAAAATGTCCAATGGTTTAACCGCCAATTGCGCCAAAGAATGAGAAATATTAAATATTTTATCCACCTTGATGGCAAGTAAGCGTAATCATGAAAAAATGTAAATATTTTATTAGTTATTTCTAAATGTAAATTTTAATGCGTTTTTGTAATATTTGTCCTGACATATGCTGAAAACAGCTCTGTTTTTTAAATAATCTTTGACAAATTATGTAAAAATGCATGTAAAATAAAATCATATTACACTAAACTAGCTGATTATATTTTATTCCACATTTTTTATGAATATATTTATATTTTCATTTAAAGAAATACTAGTATTGACACAGACCAGTTACACCACATTGACATTTCTGCAATTATCCCCCAAATATTTTTTCAAAATTAAATAAAACCAGATATTTTTGACTTGGTCCTCAAAAAAGAGAATGTATGCAAATTATCTGCAAATTTATTTTGAAATTTTAACCCTTTTACATTTAATTGCACCATACAGATACAAAATAATTAATGTCACGTCATTGACCCATAAAACTATTTATGACCCAGATTTGTGTTTAAACGTTAATAAGCAAATAGATGAAATTGTATCTCCCTGCTAGAAGCTCCAAACAATAGCACAATCTTATTCTATATATGTGCTTTATTGTGATATATCGTAGGGGATTGCTAGGCATTATGAAAAAAAACTGTATTTTTCTTTTGCAAGGTGCAAAGTGGTTTTAAAGATGCCTGGCTCCCACAGTAATTATGGTTAGGGTGGTTTGAGGCCAAATATCAGTATCACATTGAATTTACAAGAATTGCATAATAGCCACATGCAGTGATATCTATTGATTTTTATGGCTGTTCAAATTCTAGCTCTAATTCAAATGTATAGCCTGGTGTTGATGTACGTCACCTCTTATTACTCGCTGCAGATTAATAGCCCAAATAATTCAATGCACAGCATCCATATACTATAGTCCTTAAAGTGCTAATTCTTATATTACATAACACATTATTTTTCTAAAATTTGTAGTTACATTTGAGTCTAGTTTATACAGATTTATTTCGAATCTCTCCAGTTTAACACACCTTACTGTTTAATAATTGAAGAGCCGAATAGATAAACAACATCTAAACAGCGGTTCTAGACATTAGGGAACAGAAGTTCTTTGAACATTTAACAACTGTACATTGGACGGTTTCCCAGGGTCATCAGAGACAAATTAGCAGTAAATGCTTGTTTATTTAGGCTAAAATCAATAAAGACTAATGGATCCCTTGATGTGTTATAAATCTGTTTATCGTCTCAACATGGAGTTCCACATACAGTCTGTATTGAACTGCATGTTGGCCAGCAAGTTTATTGGAAATGGTCACATGGTTTGTAAATTTTGAGGAATGATAATGTGACCCATTAGTAGGAATGCGTGATAATTTGCATGTGGTTGGCACATCTCGTCAGTGAAGCCGGTTCCATGATAAGAAGTAAATCGCCATCAGCTGCATTCAGATGGAGCGGCATTTACTACAGAAAGTGTTCAATGATAATGGGGGCAATTTCACATTAATTATCGCGGACGATAATGACCCAGCTTTGTCCGTGAACTACGGTTTTTTGTAGTAAATGCTGCTCTATCTGAATACCAGTTGATGGCGATTTACTACACTGTAAAAAATACTTTGCTGCCTTAAAATTTTTTGTTAAATCAACTCAGATTTACAAGTCATGTCAACAGAGATGAGTTGTCACAAATTATAAAATATAGTTGAAAAAAGTAAACTTAATTTTATAAGTTATAACAACTCACCTGTAGTTATAACAACTCATCTCTGGTTAAGATAAATAATAGTAAGTTGAAATGACGAGTTGTAAATTCAAGTTGATTTAACAAAAATTTTAGGGCAGCAAAGTATTTTTTACAGTGTACTAATCAAGGAACCGGCTTTACTGACGAGATGTGCATGATATCACATGCAAATTATCACGCATACCTACCCATTGATAGAAAACCATGCCATTGTCAAAGGGATGAACATATGCAAATCATGCTTATACGTTTTCTAGCAAGTAATTGTCTGGTGTCAAAATCAGACACTCAAAAATGCTAGATTATTTTAATTACATTAACCCCTAAAATGTTTATATTTGATCGGAAAATTGGTTAAAACAACACCCAGCTTTGTTTAAATTACAACCCAGCGGGATGGATTTGTCCCGTTTTGACCCAACACTGGTTTAAAAATAACCCTGTATTTTTAGAGTAGAGTTTTGCAGTTTTCTTACTAAATTAATTGTGGTTTTATGTGTAGCAACCATGTTATTTTGCATTTATTAAATTTTGTATTTATTAAAGAGTACACTGTAAAAAATGCAGCATTTTTGTGAAATTAACATATTTTTATGTTTCTTTAACTTAACAAATTAAGTTAAACAATTTCAACTTGTCTTTATAAGTTATATCAACCTATCACAGGGCAAAACTTAAAATAGTAGGTTGAATTGACGTGCTGCATTTTTTTACAGTATAAGTTACCTGGTTGCCTTAAAATTTGGAGTTAAAATATTAGTTAACTTAAAAAAGCTTTTAATATATATATATATTTTATTATATTTTTATATTATAGTTGTGTCAATATTTTTAAGTTAACATTTTTACAGCTTACCAGGACCCTGGTTATACTATGGTCACAAATCTATGGCTAGGTTTTTGGTGACCATGGGTTAACTATAGGAACCTTTTTTAAAAAAGGTTTTTGTTATTTACAATAATTGATTTTTTTATGTTATTTACAATAATTGATTTTTTTTATTTTTTTCACAACAGGAGTCTTTTGAAATCTGTTGAAGAGGAGCTGCAACAGAGGTACGATGATGTTGCTTTTTAGTGTCCTTCACTTCTGAATCTCTTATCTTTCTTTGACTTCCGCTCTCCCTTTCTCCTTCTCTTCCTATCTATCCATCTTTTTGCTGCTCTGTCAAACTCTACCGGTCTCTCTCTCTCTGTCTCTCTCTCTCTCTCTCTGTCTTCCTTCCTCCCTCCCTTCCTCTGTCTCTCCGCATAGCTGGTTTTTCATCTGATCAATATTTGATGTGACCTAACCTTGCCCTTTTGTGCTTGTCCGAGTGGAACCAAAAGCTGATTTGCTTGGCAATGGCTGTGTTTGGATATCTGTGTTATTTTTGCCACAGTATTAGTTTTCCATTTCTCAGGGGAAAAAATTAAGCACTTAGTCCCTTTTAAATGAAGTTTGCTTTAAACGCCACATGCATGTCCAGATTGGTCTCGGGGAACGTCATGTAATTAAATTTGTCACACTTTGTTGTGAGTGTTCATCTTTAAGCTAAATGTCACTAAATGGTGTTTTTTTAAATGGTTGGTTCTTGATTTCACCCATGGGCACTCAAACAAAGTGTTGCTTTAAATTGTAAATCTGAATGAATGAGCACCACAACATTCTTCACCCTTATTAGGGGGCATGAGGCTCATTTGGAGGATGATGATGAGGGTGAAGATGATGATCATGATGATGAATTGCAACAGTAAGTTTGTATGATTTTACAGCCAGTTTCTTTCAGCGGCTATAGCATAAAACATTTCAGAAGCATGATGCAGTGCCAACTTGTATTAGCATGAGCATGCAGGTTTTACTGATAGACACCACCAGAGTAATGTATAATGCAAGGGGTTGTTTAATTTTAGAAATAGGCACAGGTGTATTGTTGCTTTTAAGACATACATAATATTAAGTACACTTAAAAAATGAGGTTTTATTTCAAATGCGAACAGATGATTTTATCAACAATCAGCATCTAGGATGAAAGCTATACATTATTTAAAACTTTATTTTTTGTATAATATTTTGTGACCGTCATAAAAAATATTATTTTGCACACATATGTAAATTACTAAAAATATGTTACTTTTATAAACTATATGCCTCTTTCTTTGGCAATGCTGTATTTGATGCAGCTACTAAATTTAGCCATAAGTCCTCTGGTTCACATGCCTTTTGCATTACTTTTACACTCTTGGTTCTCTATCTCGGTGGTGACAGACTCATATTCGTCTACACTGAACTCATTTGATTGCATGTTTGTATGCTGCATGTTTCCGGCTATTATATCCCCGTTGCTGATGTTCCTAAAGCACTGTCAGATGAAACCAATCACAGAGGTCTATTAACATCCTGTTAATGTCCTCAAATGTTATTTATTAGTTGCATAATTTGTATAAATGATTAGCAGTGTGACTCCTCTAATTGGATATCTGATTTGTCTCAGCAAGAAAAGCTCCACCATGAGGCCTACTTTTCCTCCTCCACTTCCCCCCAAGGTGGGTATCCAATACAGGTTATATATTAAGACTTAACTGGGATCTAATAATAGATCCTTATAAATGAATCGGTTGGTGATAATATATATATACTCCCCTAAAGGATTATTAGGAACACCATACTAATATAGTGTTTGACCCCCTTTCGCCTTCAAAACTGCCTTAATTCTACGTGGCATTGATTCAACAAGGTGCTGAAAGCATTCTTTAGAAATGTTGGCCCATATTGATAGGATAGCATCTATAAGGGTCAGTGACAAAATCGAGACTCATCAGACCAGGCAACATTTTCCAGTCTTCAACTGTCCAATTTTGATGAGCTTGTGCAAATTGTAGCCTGGGGGTCTTCTGCTGTTGTAGCCCATCCGCCTTAAGGTTGTGCGTGTTGTGGCTTCACAAATGCTTTGCTGCATACCTCGGTTGTAACGAGTGGTTATTTCAGTGAAAGTTGCTCTTCTATTGGCTTGAATCAGTCTGCCCATTCTTCTCTGACCTCGAGAATCAACAAGGCATTTTCGCCCACAGGACTGCCACATACTGGATGTTTTTCCCTTTTCACACCATTCTTTGTAAACCTTAGAAATGGTTGTGCGTGAAAATCTCAGTAACTGAGCAAATTGTGAAATACTCAGACTGGCCCATCTGGCAAAAACAACCATGCCAAGCTCAAAATTGCTTAAATCACCTTTCTTTCCCATTCTGACATTCAGTTTGGAGTTCAGGAGATTGTTTTGACCAGGACCACACCCCTAAATTCATTGAAGCAACTGCCATGTGATTGATTGATTAGATAAATGCATTAATGAGAAATTGAACAGGTGTTCCTAATAATCCTTTAGGTGAATGTAAACTATATATAAAATGTGGTTGTTACTGTGTTATTGTTTGATTTTATATATATAGGTGAGGGAAAAGTTTAAATGCACATGACAAGGCTTAAACAAAAAATTATTATAGTATTGGTTGTTTGTTTGAAATCATTTATCATCAAAGTAAAATACACATCCGTTGACTGTACTGTAAGTTTATCTGAACCAGGTCAAGCTGATTGGAAATCAGTGAACCGCCAGACTTTTTCTCACTTGTATCGGTAATCACAGTATCGATCCAAACCAAGCTGTTAGCATGATACTAATTTTGTTCGACCTCTTCCAGCCAAAGCCCACCCCCGGATCACATCAAAGCCCCTCTGCTGATCATGACGGCAACCAAGGCACTATTAAGCGCTGCCCAGGGACCGAGAGCCCGAGTCGATCTTCTGGCAACGTACCTCCCCGACCTCCACCTCCTCGACTGCCCGCACACAAGCTCAGCAGTTTAGGTAATGAGACTAATCAGGAAGAGCATTGCCTGTCGGAAGCCCAGAGGGATGCTGGGATATGTAGTCAGTTCGAAGAGAAGCTACAGGTCTCGTTTGAAGATGAGGATGATGAGAAAGATCATTATGAGGAAGGAGACAGTAAGACAGGCATAGTGATTTAAAGTCATTAAATTTTTTGGTAGTCGTAGCTACTTTCCTCAAGTGTCCTTTTAGTCAGCCTGTAGTGAGATCACCTGTCACTCTTTCAATGGTGTCGACATGTCAAAATGTCACACCCACTTTTAGACATCATGAGTCACCCACTCCACCCATGTAATCTTTTCATTGTTCTCCTGTCATTGGTTGCAATGTCTTAGATTCTAGTTTCTATTGAGTAATAATATATGTGTAATAGTACTAACAATTCTTAACTTTAGAAACCAGTATTAGTTGTGTGCACTGTTAGAAAAAAGTCACAAATTGTCCCTAGGTGGTACTGGGGCGGTACCCTTTCAAAAAAGTACACCTTTGCCCCTAAAGGGTTCATATTAGCACCTCAGAGGTACATATTGGTCCTAAATTTATACATATTTATACCTAAATGAAGTACATATTAGTAATTTTAAAAAGGTGAAAGTCTTTTTTTTATATTCTGACAGTGTATATTCAAAACACATACAGTATCTGTGTAGTCATATAGGCACTGGTTGGTTGCCTGCTATGATTTTATTATATTATTTAAAGTCAAATTTCAAACCCTGATGTGAGCATTTTTTATTTTTTACACACAGGCAATGGAGTTGAACACTCATCGTCGACAGAGATACAGTCCACAATGCCCCCTGCTGTTCCTATACCAAAGGACAAGAAAGATTTACCAGTATGGCTTCTTTCCAGTGATTTTAAATAGGGATTGTTGTAACACCAATTAATCTTGGATGTAGAATATATGACACATACCATGCATAACAGTTTTTAAGTGTGTTTTCTTTGTGTGACAGTAATGTGTATTGTAAAACTGGTTTAAAAATACAGCTCTTAAAAATTCCAGCTAAAGAAAAAAACAAAAATCACTTAAAGGCGGGGTGCATGATCTCTGAAAGCCAATGTTGACATTTGAAATCACCTAAACAAACACGCCTCTGCCCCAATAGAATCTGGACCTTCTTTTGATAGACCCGCCCCACACATACGCATCCCAGGCAATGATGTCAGTTAGTAGACACGCCCCTTACTGCTGATTGGCTACAAGTGTGTTTTGGTAAAATTGTGCAACCGGCCATTAACGTTAATGTAAAAGACTGAGAGAGACAAAAAATTAGAGTTAATCCATTAAATATAAATTTTTATATTCTTCTTAAATACATGTTAAAACATCAATACTGTGTTGTTTAAACAATTGATCATGCTTTCTTTGCGCTATTCAAAATGTCTAAAAACACATTTTTTTATTTTTACCAGTTTGTCCATATTTTTATTTGGATGTTGAGGAAAATGTCAGTTACAGAATGAAACAAAAACAGTATTTTTACCTAAACTGTGAACCGATAAATAGTGTATATTCTGGAAAACTGAAAATAATTTTGGATTGGTCTCTCTACTGGTCTCTAATTTTTTTTTTGTTGAGAAAATTAAAATAAAATAGATTCCTTATTATTCTAGGAAATTAACGATTTAAGTTTAACTCTTTATTTGATTTTTACACAGAAACCCATCAGCAATGGTCTCCCTCCAACTCCAAAGGTTCATGTAAGTTGACACATCAAAGTGTATTTGCTTTGTGGGGCTCATGAACATATTTTTGGTGTTATGGTTGTTTAATTTGTTCTCTTTGGTCAAACTAATATTTTGAACTGTAAGTGTCTGTAATGTATGTATAAGTAATCTGGCTGCATCTAACTTTATGTGTGGTCAGATGGGAGCATGTTTCTCTAAGGTCTTTAACGGATGTCCATTAAAAATACACTGTGCTACCTCCTGGATCAACCCTGACACGAGAGGTGAGCTTAGTTATTATTAGACATATGATATATTCATTATAAGAACTGGTACAGTGCCTACTTTTAAAGGAAAGATTCACCCAAAAATGAAAATGCTGTCATCATTTGCTTACCTTTATGTTGCTCTAAACCTGTATGAGTTTCTTTATTCTGTTTTTTATTCTTTATTTGTTTTACCTACTATGGAAGTCATATGGGAATTGTCAACTGTGTTCAAACCATCATTTATCAAAACACCTTCATTGGTGTTCAACAGTATAAAGAAACTCATACAGGTTTATAGGGTCAATGATGGCAGAATTTTCATTTTTGGGCAAACTATCCCTTTAATATTGTCAATAGGAACATGCTGATTCTGCCTCTGACACATCTGTTGTTGTTTTTCTTTCTCTGTTCACAAATTTCAGACCAATATATTATATTTGGAGCAGAGGAGGGGATTTACACTTTAAACCTTAATGAGCTTCACGAGACATCTATGGAGCAGGTATGAGATTTGCTTATTTTAAAATTGTTGTTTACTTAAACCGCACAGTATAACAAATTTCAGTTTTTTGTGTGTCTGTGTATATGTACAGTAGTGATGTCCAACTTTTGACATACATCTTTGTTCGCAGTTCAAATATTTTATTAAAGATATGTTAAAATGTTGTATGTGTGTTGCATTGGTGTGTTTGGATTATAAACTGAAGCTCAAATGTGAGAAAAATGTAAGCAGACTCTGTTAAAAATACACATGCACAAATTATGAAGACCATGGACAAATATTAATAACAGATGAAGGTGTAGTCTATGTATGCTTTATTACCTGTGAACTATATTGAAACTAAACCCAGATTTTCTAATACGCAGTGGTCTGCCTTTTTGCCAAATTATTTTGCTAAAAAATACCTTGAAGGATTAGTCAATTTTCTTAAAAAAAATCCAGATAATTTGTTCACCACCATTTCATCCAAAATGTTGATGTCTTTCTTTGTTCAGTCAAGAAGAAATTATGTTTTTTAAGGAAAACATTCCAGGATTTTTCTCATTTTAATGAACTTTAATGGACCCCAACATGTAACAGTTTTAATGCAGTTTAAAATTGCACTTTCAAAGGACTCTAAACAATCTCAAATGAGGCATAAGGGTCTTATCTAGCGAAACGATTGTCATTTTTGGCAAGAAAAATAAAAAATATTCACTTTTAAACCACAACTTCTCGTCTTCCTCCGGTCCTGTGACGCGCCAGTGTGACCTCACGTAATACGCCATCATGTCAAGAGGTCATGGATGAGTGTGGAGAAGAGGACAGTTCGGACGTTGTTGTATGTCGAATGATACTAATTAATGTCTTTGTGTCAGTTTATTGTTTAAAATGGTCCGCAAATGTGCGTTTCATATATGTAACTAACTATGTAACTAATACCTTTCAACGTCATTACACAAAATACACAGCCGGAGGAAGACGAGAAGTTGTGGTTTAAAAGTGCATATTTTTTATTTTTCTTGCCAAAAATGACAATTGTTTCGCTATATAAGACCCGTATGCCTCATTTGAGATCGTTTAGAGTCCTTTGAAACTGCAATTTTAAGTGTCCATTAAAGTCCATTAAAATGAGAAAAATCCTGGAATGTTTTCCTCAAAAACCATAATTTCTTCTCGACTGAACAAAGAAAGACATCAACATTTTGGATGACATGGTGGTGAGTAAATTATCTGGATTTTTTTTTAAGAAAATTGACTAATCCTTTAGGTTTAGTATTTTGTCCATACACCTCATATAGTATTTTAATGGTTCAATATATCCTGAGATAGCATTAAAAGCAAATATTATGCAAATGACTTTTGGCCACTACTGTATATACGGGGTTCCCACAGGTCATGGAATTTCAGGAAAATCATGGAATTTTAAAAGGTTTTTACAGACATTGAAAGGCAGGGATTTTTTTCTTTTGACCAAGGCCTCCGCTGACTACAATTTAAACAGCTATTTATTGGCACTGTTTATTTATTGCACACATTTAAGCTACATTTTTATGAATTCGAGGTTTACACTACATTATCTAGGCTTACACCATCCTGGACATAGGTCATGGAAATTCAGCTTTGTTGGCAGTGAAATTCAGGGAAGAGTCAGCGAATTTGTCATTTGACAATATTGTTAACTGTGCTTGGATGTAAGCTCAGTTACTGCCGTGTCATGCTGTAACCCCAGACTGATTCCATTATGTTGAGATTTGGGCTACAGTGATATTTCCTGCAGGCGTGCTAAAGTTTAAAATGAAATTGAAGCATTATGCAACAGTCCTTTTTCTCTGTCTTTATATTGTCTGAGTGTAACATGCTTCTTTTTGTCTCTACTAAAGCTATTTTTGTTTCATTCGCAGCTTTTCCCCCGGAGATGTACTTGGCTGTATGTCATGAGCAACACCCTGCTATCAATAACTGGTGAGCTGTGCTTTGAAAACAGTACAGATTTAGCATTTACATCCAAGTCTGTGAGATTTTTATGTTTTATAATTGTTATATTTTTAGCACGATATTTTGATTTTGGTTAAGCTTTACTTTTAAATTTGTGACAATATAATTCGTATATGATCAAGTCTATCTTGTCTTTCTCATTTAATAAGTTAACAATTATTGTCAAAGTGTAAAAAGTTTTGTGTGTGTGTTTTAAAAGAGTAAAACATTGTGTTTCTTCAGGAAAAGCATCTCATTTGTACTCGCACAGTCTGGTGGGTTTGTTTGAGCATGCTCGACACATGCAGAAGCTCCCTGTTTCCATACCAACACATAGACTGCCTGATAAAATAATCCCCAGGTAAATGTCTAAGACTGTTTTGGTTTGTTTGAATGGCCATGAGGTTATAAATGAATGCGACCCCTATCAAGGTGCCTTTAGGGAAGTCGTGCCACTTGGTTGCTATGTTTGCAGCAATTTAAGTCATGCAAGACTAAAGTCCTGTCTACTTAAATGGGTAAAGACAGACACCCCTGAAATGGCATGCTAAAATCACAATTACGGTAAACAACACATTTCTGACCAACAATTATCAAAAACACTTATTAAAGGATTAGTCAATTTTCTTAAAGGGGACAGAGAATGAAAACCCATTTTTACCTTGTCTTTGTTGAATAATGGTAGTCTACCCACATTCACAAACATACAAAAAGTGCTAAACATGCTAAACATCTGAGTCTCATAGAAATTCCTCTTTTAGAAATGTCAGCCAGAAAACAGCCCAATCTGAAAAACTGATGCTTATGACATAACAGGCATCTAACTGCCCCTCCACTTTAAAATAATTGGCTAAATTTTTTGAGTGGCAGCAAAGTCAGCCAATGAGTAAAGAGATTGCAAGTTAAGCCAGTAGGGGGAGCCAAATAGTTGTTTAAAATCCCCCACCCTAATAGAGCTATCTGAGAGAGGTTTTTAGGAAGCTTCTAAGGCATTACAAACCCAAACAAAAAATGTTTTGTCTACATGTCACATTACAGAACAAGGATAAATACTATGTTCAATCATTCTATGTCACCTTTAAAAAAATCCAGATAATTTACTCACCACCATGTCATCCAAAATGTTGATCTTTCTTTGTTCAGTCGAGAAGAAATTGTGTGTTTTTTTTTTTGAGGAAAACATTCCAGGATTTTTCTCATTTTAATGGACCCCAACACTTAACAGTTTTAATGCAGTTTAAAATTGCAGTTTCAAAGGACTCTAAACGATCTCAAACGAGGCATAAGGGTCTTATCTAGTGAAACGGTTGTCATTTTTGGCAAGAAAAATAAAAAATACTTTTGGACACAACTTCTCGTCTTCCTCCGGTCGTGTGGCGCGCCAGCGTGACCTCACGTAATACGTCAAGTGTTTACAAGTGTGGCGAAAAGAGGTGCGTTCCGACGTTGTTGTATGTCGAATGATACTAATAAATGTTTTTTTGTGTCAGTTTATTGCTTAAAATGGTCCGCAAATGTGCGTTTCATATATGTAACACGGGACCTTTCGACGTCATTGCGCAATTATGTGGGGTCGCGCTGGCGCGTCACAAGACCGGAGACAGACGAGAAGTTGCTGTTTAAAAGTGCATATTTTTTATTTTTCTTGCCAAAAAATCGCTAGATAAGACCATTAAAACTGTTAAGTGTTGGGGTCCATTAAAGTCCATTAAAATGAGAAAAATCCTGGAATGTTTTCCTCAAAAAAAAAATTTCTTCTGAACTGAACAAAGAAAGGCATCAACATTTTGGATGACATGGTGGTGAGTGAATTATGTGGATTTTTTTTTAAAATTGACTAATCCTTTAAGGTTGGCAAGCACCTCGCGTGACTGTACAGAGCCCCTCCTCCAGAGAACCATCAGTATTTATCGATTGATGATTGGTTCTTTTTACTGGAAGGCGGGACTTCCATCACTAGAGCGGCCATATGTCCCCTATTCATATAATAGCTGTGCCCCATAATTGTTATTTTTAATATCTTTTATAATTGCCTGTGCTTATGCTGTTTATTGGTCTGTTATCATACAGTATGTTGTTTTAAATTCCCTTTAGGAAATTCTCTGTGTCCAATAAGATCCCTGAAACCAGGGGTTGTCAGAAGTGCTGTGTAGGTGAGTGTGACCCCTAATTGCTTCGCTTTCTGAATTGTATTTTTTAAACACCTAACTCCTATATATATATATATATATATACTCATCTTAGTAAGGAATCCATATACGGGTCACAAGTACCTGTGTGGTGCCTTCCAGTCCAGTATCGTCCTTTTCGAGTGGGTGGAGCCCATGCAGAAATTCATGTTGGTCAAGGTATGTTCAGTAGAATATTTCCCATCATGCTTTTCTCAATATTACACAAAAAACAAACTATAATGTGGAGAGAAATATAGCATTTACACCACACTGTTACTTATTAATTAATGTTCCTTTTAGACTGAAATTGCTGATTTTACATTTAAAGACTATGAGGAATGAAATTGCTTGACTTGGCATTCATTATGCGTTTTCGCACACACGCTGTTCCAAAGGATGCACTTAGTCATTGTATTTTACTTCCTCTGCAGAATATAGACTTTCCCCTGCCGTGTCCGCTGGAGATATTTGAAATGCTGGTGGTTCCAGAGCATCAGTATCCTCTTATCTGCATAGCCGTGAGCAAAGGGACAGAGCTGCACCAGGTGGTCCGGTTTGAGACCCTCAATCCCAACTCAACATCCAACTGGTTTGCTAATTCTGGTGGGTGCTATAAACCAAAACATTGTCACTGGTAACAATGCTTTGGTTAATTAAATTTTTTGTGTTAAATAATATTTGATTAAAAAAAAGTATTGTTGTGGTTTCAGATACCCCTCAGAGTTGTGTAATTCATGTGACACAGCTGGAGAGAGATACAATTTTGGTCTGCCTAGACAGTAAGTATCGAAATTAACACTAATGTTTTGCCCAGCAAAATCATTTTCTAAAACAACAGTGGTTTATTTTCTTCTCTACAGGATGCATTAAGATAGTCAATTTACAAGGCCGGTTAAAGTCCAGTCGAAAACTATCTGCAGAATTGACTTTTAACTTCCAGATTGAATCAATAGGTATGAGATCCTTGTACATTAAAAATAACCTGAAGTAAATGGCTATTGCATTTATCAGTAAGCTTGTACTGTAAGTATTTGGGCAAAGTGTTGTGACTTGACAATATTTACAATAAAAATTTATTTGTGCATCTATCCTATTTAGTTTGCCTTCAAGACAGTGTGTTGGCCTTCTGGAGACATGGTATGCAAGGACGCAGTTTTAAATCCAACGAGGCAAGTTCAGCGATTAAACTGTTGACTGGCACTACTGTATATAGCATTGTGTTACATACAGTACTGGTTTAATCTTATCATTTTGTCCATATTATTTTAGATTACACAGGAGATTTCTGACAACTCAAGAATATTTAGGCTTTTGGGTTCAGACAGGTAAGAAGCAAAAAAGTGACAAAATAATTATGAGTAGTAAATGTTACTGTAACATTGTTAATGATACACTTAATGGTGATGTCAATCCATGTTAAATGCTCTCCCCGCCAGCATTTTTTTTTTAAGTTGCCAGCCAGCACAAGCATTTTTTGATGATTTTCACAAAAGTTTGATGCCTTCCAGAAAATGTTCTTCTTTAAATGTATAAACAAACAATATATCAAATAAAAAGTACAGACCCTCTGCTTTTTAAGCAAAAAAAGTTTCATCCTACCTTCATTAGTCCTCTTTTTATCACCTTTCAAATATATGGGTAGGTTTCTTCAAAAATACCAAATTTTGAGCAAAAAGCTGAGATAATTCAATTTTTGTGAAGGACTTTTGATAGAGATCTGATTCAGAGCGATCCTTAAAACATACATGGAGAGGCGTGTTCTTTCACGTGAGGCGTTACTTTCGGGTTATATAAGTTGCGGAAGTGCGCCACATGGTGGTTAATAGCGGAAAGCCAGAGATTCTGGTCATTTGCAGGGAAGCGTTTTCTCTTGATTGACAAGTTGACTTGTCAATGGCAGGGAAAGAGTTAAAGGGATAGTTCACCCCCCAAAAAAATTCTGACTGACACTTGACCCTTTTCCCGCCATTGACAAGTTGGCTCGTCGATTGGGAGGAAGCGCTTACCTGCCAATGACGAGCTTTTATGGCCATCCATATTTCCGCTATTATTCACCAGGTGGCGCTCTTACCCAACTTATAAAATACTGAAGCATTCAAAAATGACAAACAGTAAAAACTCCATTTATGTTTTGATCATCGCTCTGAATCTGCTCTCAAATAAAAGTCCTTCACAACAATGCAATTATCTCAGTTGTCTTTTTGAAAAAAATATTTAATAAAATGATATGAAAAGGAGATATGATGAAAGCAGAGGGTCTGTTCTTTAATTTGATATATTGTATGTTTATATATATATATATATATATATATATATATATATATATATATATATATATATATATATATATATATATATATATATATATATATATATATATATATATATATATATATATATATATATAAATGCTGTCAACTCTTTTTAACTCATTACCTGCCAGCCATTTTTTTTTAATTGCCCGCCAGCATTTTTTGTGATTTTCACAAAATGCCTTCCAGGAAAAATTTCTTCTAAAAATATATAAACATACAAATATATCAAATAAAAGAACGGACTCTCTGAAACAAACAAACAAAAAGGGGAAAACTTTTCATCCTATCTATATTTTAGCAAAAAGCTGAAATAATTGCATTTTTGTGAACGATTATCAAAACATACATAGAATTTAAAAATAGTAAATGTTTTGGCTTCAGTTTTTTCATAAATTGGGTAAGTGGATAATTGTGGTATTGCAGATTAACACAAAAATTCTCCAGAAACATGTTTTTTATGCAAATGTTTTTTCTTAATTGACGAGATAACTTGTCAATGGTGGGAAAAAAGTTAAAAACGCTTGCGGGGAAAGAGTTACGTATAAATTGCTGTTCTGCTGAACACACATATATTTTGAAAAATGTTTGTAGCAAAGCAAATCTGGGGCACCATTGTCTTCCATAGTCGAAAAAATAATATGGAAATTAATGGTGCCCAGATCTGCACATTCTTCAAAATATCTTCCTTTGTGATCAATAGAACAAAGAGGTGAACTGTCACTTTAATGCAAGGTATATGTGTGAGAGGGACGTTACATTGACATCAGGTCAGAGGTGAATCATTTGTTTTAATGTTACTTTTTATAGAGTGGTGGTTTTGGAGAGTCGGCCAACAGACAATCCCACAGCAGACAGCAATCTCTACATCCTCGCAGGCCATGAAAACAGCTACTGAATGTGATGCATCTTGGTATATAAACACTACATGCCAGAATTCAACATTTTAAGAGCCTTTGGTTTCATACGGTCCAACAACAACAACTGTCTGACTGTCAGAGGAACCACAACAAGTTTGCAGTTGTAGGACAACAGAGGTGTGGACACTCGAATGGCTATACGGAATCAGCAGAGCAGATATAATCGTAACCCTGAGAACAGAGACAGAAAAGTGACCACATGTTTTACTACAGTATGCACTTTCATACCTAACTGTTTAGATGCCTAACGCTTGGCTTCTTGCAGTTCTTTTAATGGGTTTAATTTATTTGACCTAAAACACGCACATATACAATACATGCTCATTTGGTATCAAACCTAATCAAGGTTTTTGTTTGTTTTAGTCACTACACTCAATTGACGCTAACCACACAAGTGCTTTAAGACGTGTATTTAATTAATGTACATACAGATATAGTATTGTTGTACGCTTTGTATTGGTTGTGTAGATATCAGTATACATTGTACAGGTTCGTGACAGCATTAGCTGTTGTAAAGAGAACTGTAAGATTATCTATGAGAGAATGGGTACTACTTTAAATGACCTCTAGGGCCAGATCATTTGTTTTTGCTTTATGCAATGGTTTAGGAATCACCAAGCTGAAGTGCCCGTCTTTTAAAGACTTGTCTTTTTAACATTGTTTTATTTTGTTTGTTTTTTACACAACATAATCTTTTTATATAAAGCCAAATGCTGTTTTTATTAAGCAACTTTTAATTCAGTGGCCCTCATAATTGTTTTTAACTCTGTGGTATGCACTCGCCTAAAATTTGCACAATGTTATTAAAATGTTTATGTGTTTGTTTAAATCCATGCAAATAATTACAGATTTTTCACATGCATTTTCTGTAAATGTGCATACAATATAACTCTAATAAGCAATAAATCATTAAGGTGTTTTTGAATAAATCGAACTGAATGGAAATCCACTACTAGACTGTCATGTAGTTGACATCAGTGTCTGCATCCAGTTGTGTTTGTTTGTTTGTATTATGAGTGCTGTGGACACTATTTACAGGACTTTTGGAATATTGAATTAATGTTAATATTCAGCAACATGGTATTACATCCATGTGTCAGAACAGTTTTTAAGAGTAAAGAAATTCCATCGCAAGAAAAATAATACTGTCCTTTTGTTTATCTGGGATTGAAAGTTAACACGTTTATAAAGTGTATTTTCTTTAGTTGTCATGTTGTGTACATATTGTAAAATAAAAATCACTTTGTTTTTGCATACAAATATGTCATTATTAATGTGTTTCAGGAATTATGATATTATTATTATTATTATATATTATATTAATTTTGTAACACATGCATGTTTGGCAATTAAAGTATTTTTTTATTAATAAAGGAACTGAAAGTACTAAGAAATCTTAACTTAAATTAATAAAATGCATTAAACTGTAATATTGGGACAGGACAAATTTTCTAGAATTTGCTAAGATTTTTAAAAGGAGTTTTAATCTTTAGATGGCTGGCAAGAGCTTCCACTGACAGGTCACGTGACCTGCCGTCCCTGCCAGTAACAGCGATTACGATAAATGTACGTATTTTGGAAGCGATTTGCTGTGTCTTTTATTCATTTTTTGTGTGTCTTTTATTCATTCAGTGTGATAAATTAATTCACGTGACCAGCCAGTCAGCCACCTGTTTTCAACAAAGTAAGGGGAACCCTCACGCCAGACAAGAACTTTTATTTTGAAATATTTCAGCGCAGTGAAAGCTTTTCGCCAGGCTTCACGCTGTCAGACATGGCCGCTTCCAGTGTTTTTAAAGCAGGTCTTTTCAACCACAAAGTTGCGGTCGTTACTGGTGGAGGAACTGGAATAGGAAAAGCTATTACATCTGAGCTCTTGCAGTTAGGTATGAATTTACAGAGACTTTTGAAGTTGTCTTTCATCCTGGACTGACTCTCTCAGGTTAACAGAGTCCTCACAATGAACTTTAGTCCAGATATTGAGCAACACAGGAGTTATTGTTAATTTTTCTTTCAATCAGTATTTTAACTGTAACTTAAGTTTTATCTTCTAGTGTATTTTATATGTATTAATGTATAGATCTATTAATGCATGTTTGAAATTAAATTTCATGCCCCATTAATACACAGATTATTGTCTCTCACTCATGCTATAGGATGCAGTGTGGTCATCTCATCCAGAAAGCTTGAGCGTCTAACATCAGCAGCTGAAGAGCTTGCACAAAAAATCCCTTCATCCAGTCCAGCAAAAGTGACACCTATACAGTGCAACATCAGAAATGAAGAAGAGGTGACAGTCCTGCTACCCTCCAATTTGACAAAAAAGCAGTCCATTACAAATTTGGCATTAAAATATTATCCTTCCTCTACTGGCTTTCAGCAGTTACATCAATTTCTGTATTTATGCTTTTTACATGCCACACGTTTCCATAACGTAACTTGCACTAGTGATGGGAGAAACAAAGCTTTTCGAAGCTTTGAATCAATTGAACCAAATGCTTTGAAATTGATTCAGTTTTTCAAAGCGTTCGAAACACCACACGCTGGCGACATCTGCTGGTCAAAATAGGGTAAAAGCAGATCTGTCCAAAAAATTTGACACTTTTTTAAACAAAATAATCGCAAGATTTAAATTTTTTTTACTTAATTAAGCCATAATTAAAAGTGTAATCTAACACGTTATAACCACTGCCAAAATACACGCACAGGCTATTTGATCAAGTGGTGTATTATCGGCTTTTCAAAACGTTTCAAAACAGCTATGAAAATGAAGCCTCATTTGCTAAAATCACGTGGCTTTGCCAGTTTGATACACGCTCCGAACCACCAATGATTCAAAACAAAAGATTCGTAAAAGTTTTGAAGCCTCATGAAGTGGTGCCTCAAAAGGGACCATCACTACTTGCCACATGTTGCCATAACGTAACTTGCCACACGTTGTCATAACGCAACTTGCCACACGATGCCATTACGTAACTTGCCACACGTTGTCATTATGTGACTTGCCACACGTTGCCATAACTTGACTTGCCACACGTTGCCATAACGTAACTTGCCACACGTTGCCATAAAGTAACTTGCCACACTTTGCCATAACGTAACTTGCCACACATTGCCATAACGTAACTTGCCACACGTTGCCATTGCGTAACTTGCCACACGTTGCCATAACGTGACTTGCCACACGTTGCCATAACGTGACTTGCCACACGTTGCCATAACGTGACTTGCCACACGTTGCCATAAAGTAACTTGCCACACGTTGCCATAACGTGACTTGCCACACGTTGCCATAACGTGACTTGCCACACGTTGCCATAACGTGACTTGCCACACGTTGCCATAACGTGACTTGCCACACGTTGCCATAACGTGACTTGCCACACGTTGCCATTACGCGACTTGCCACACGTTGCCATTACGTAACTTGTCACACCTTGCCATTACGTAACTTGCCACACATTGCCATAACATAACTTGCCATACGTTGTCACAAACATTGCCATGTCTTAAAAAAGCATGTTACGAACATGTTTTTGTAAAGTAAATCATGTGCATGTTGGTTATGTTTTATGTCTTATTTTTGACAGGTGAAGAACCTAATGGCCTCCACTCTAAAGCTTCATGGGAGGATTGACTTTTTGGTGAATAATGGAGGTGGACAGTTTTCCAGTCCAGTGAACATGATGAGTGCTAAAGGCTGGAAGGCTGTGATTGACACCAACCTCACCGGAACGTTCTTATGCTGCAAAGAAGGTTCGACATAAATGGCATGTAGGCTACAAGACACACCTAGTTGCTCGTATGCAGCAGGTTATAGGTGTCTAAAAGTCACTGTTTACTTTGATTCTATGTTTACTTTATGTTTAGGCAACAAGCAGATTTATAACAAGAAAAGCACTAAATTAATATTCTGCAAAGTCCACCTGAATTGCCAAATTAAAAATGATTATATCACTACTTGCTTTTGATTTTCAGCATACAACACATGGATGAGGGACCATGGAGGTGTAATTGTTAACATTATTGCCGACATGTGGAAAGGCTTTCCTGGAATGGCGTGAGTCAATTATTTAAAAATTGTTTACATGGAAAAGTATTTGTGTAGTTTGCAGCATATGTTTATTTAGCATTTACTCTATGTAGTTGTTTCATTAAAAAACATTGCTTCACTATGTAATCTAATCTCAAAGATAAATTACTGTTATAACCTGAAATTACTCTAGAAATTTAACACTGTTGTGATAAACTTCTGGGTTGATGACACCATCAGGCACACAGGAGCCGCCAGGGCAGCTGTAGATAATCTGACCAAGAGTCTGGCTATTGAGTGGGCCGCCAGTGGGGTCCGGATCAACTCTGTGGCGCCGGTTAGTCCCACTTTAAAAACTGTTTTAATTACTGACTAGTGACTAATAACCTTTTCATTGCCATTAAAATGAAATTACTGACCCTAAACATAAGAGCTTGATATAAAAAACTCTTTGTTTACGAGAAAACATGTCAGACGCACAATTTTTTTTAATAGTAGATATACAGTAAAGTAATTTAAAATGGGAATGTCAAGTACTGTAAATATATTTGAAATGAAATTTCTGCTCATCTGACAATGACCAGAAACATTCAGTTAAATTATTAAAGAAGAGTGTGTCTCTGCTATTGTTTTTTTTTTCAATTCAGGGAACTATCATCTCCAAAACTGCAATGGAAAACTACAAAGAATTTGGTCCTGCTTTATTTAAGATGTCAGTGGCCATCAGTCCTGCTAAAAGACTTGGTGTTCCTGAAGAGGTAAACTTTGAAAACCGCTAAAAATACCAGATCCCTGTATCTTTTCACATGACTTACAGCTATCACAGAAACACACATGCGAATACAATAACTTAAAGCAGAAATGCACATACACATCATAAACATTAATGTTTTAAATACACCAGTAGGTGGCAGCTGTTAGCAGTTTTAAACATCCTGTCTGTGTGAATCCTGCATTGTATCCTGGAAGAGTTCCTTATCTAAAGTACAAAAGATTTAGCTGACGCAGTAATAAACTAGTACTTGTAAGTTTTCCTTTTATGATGGTAGCTGGAATTGTTGTGTATGCACTCTGCTGTTTTACATACTGTACTCATGCTTGAGTATATTGGGTATATTATTAACTCTCTTCTCTAACTTTATTTACTTAATGTCAATCATTACCATCAGATATCTCCTGCCGTATGTTTCTTGCTATCACCAGCTGCTTCCTTTATTAATGGAGCAACCCTGAGGGTGGATGCCGGGCAAAGCCTCTACAATACTCTATGGGAAATCCCAGGTACTCACTGTCAACACCAACCATCCTGTACCCTTATCCTTTTGTGTAGTTTCCAAAAAAATGTTGAAAGTCCCTAACACTTGGTGCATTTATATGGTTACAATTTTGTAAGAATGTAACAGTTTCTTTTTCCATTTGTCTCTCTTTCATCAGACCACAGTGCTTGGCCAGAGCCACCAGAGGGAGAAAATTCAGACGTGTTAAGGGAAATTATGAACAAGACCAAATCTAAACTGTGAATCATACTGTATATGACTGTGTGAAACAGCTGCTATTTCAACTGTGTGGTTGGACCACAAATATTTTGATGTTTTGAATTACAACACTTGACTGTGGCACGCCCACTAAATTTCATCATCACCACCATTGCGTGATTTAACTCTACTATTTCTTTAATTTAATATACATGTAAATATGTAATATTATATACATGTAGTAATATTGTGCATAAGGACAAATGTAACACAGTTAGAACTTTTAATATCCACAAAATGAAATAACTTGTATTTTACAAAAAATCATTGTTTTGCATGACTTTGCTGTTGACCTGACAATAAAGTAATTTAGGCAGATTTGTTGTACATTTATTTTACTTTCACAGTCATGTATTTGCATGGGATTGATTTACATGGTAACCCAGAAAAGTACACAAAAAATCACAGCACGTGTCCGTAAGCCATAGCAACGCTGAGGGAGCTTTTCCTAGTACTGCAGTATTAAATAATTAGTATTTTTATCTCGTTGTAATTATGAATGAATTATAAATCAGCTTTGCTGACAAGTGTTTTGCACTCGATTAAAAATGTAGACTCCCTGCATATCGCCAGTTGCCAGGCAGAGCCCTGCATGGAATGCGCATGCGTACGCTAAAGATTGTCTACGCTGATTGGCTAAAGATTTCTATTCAGCGGCCAGAGGGGGATGCGCGTAACCCGGTGGGGCAGTGTCCGAGAAATAAACCCAACGTTACACGTGGTAAAGACGAGCAAAATCACTAGTTGTGTAGAATAGACGAGCGACAAACATTTTTTTTGCAATGGATGGAAGGTAAGTGTGCTCCGCACCGTGCATTTTAAATCAATCTTCTTGTGAATGAAAGGCAGATAGTAAACATGGGGCGGGCGGTGACTTGAGATGAACCGGACAACAGAACCAGGTCATAAGCATTTTCAAGGAAATGTTGCATGCAGTAAAATACCATGAAGTAACACATATGACAAACATTGATGATGTTTCTCCCATTGTAGAAGACGGCATAAGAAGACGTCATCATCTTAAAGGGGCCTTTGTCAGCATCATACATATTATAGAGGAATCTGGTTTGTGGTATAACCATGACCGAAGCTGCATCTGCAGATACAAATAGTATGGAGCTGGATGATGGGATGACTCCAGAGGAGACCCCAGTGAATACACTGCAGAGGTTAACTGAGGATGAAGGGACCACCACTCGCAGGAAGAAGAAAAAGAGGAAGAAAGAAATCATCTACCGCTCTGATCTGGAGGTTGAGGATGCTGGAGAGGGAACCTCAGCAGATGTGGATGGGACCTGTAGTGCTCCATTTGAAGAAGGTGAAGACACAAATTTGCATGAATTTTATATATAATTTTCATTTATTAGGTACTTCATAAGGCATTGTCATAAAAAGGATAAAGCCACCATAATATTGCATGTGCTTTCTAACCAGAATATGGAATTGCAGATTTTTTGGGGCAATTAATGAACTTATTTTAATGCTGAAAGAGTTTTAACTTAAGTTTTAATTTATGGGTCATAGGCAATATGTTGGCGAGCTGTATAATTATATGGCTTTCTACATTTACATTAAGGTATTTATCTGGCACGTTTATTCAAAGTGATTTACAACAGTGAGGAAAACAAAAAAGCTTATGGGATGTAAAGCATCTTAGGGAGGTAATAATATAAAAACTGCAAATTTACAAAGTTTAACTAAATTTAGAGACAATACCTTTTTTTATATAGTCAGCTGTCAACATGTTTCTGTCAAGTATTCCCAAACAATTTTGTTGTTTAATATCCTGAGAGATGATTGAAATATCTCATGATATTGATATTAGCATTTCAAAACTCAGTAGTGAGTGTAATTTAATTCAAAGGGATAGTTTACCCAAAAATGAAAATCTGTCATCATGTACTCACTCGCATGTTTTTACAAACCTGTATAAATTTCTTTGTTCTGATGAACACGAAGGAAGATAACGAGAATTCCAAAACGCAATAAATCCATTTTGACTAATTTGGGTAAAAATGTGTTTTCTATACCAAGAAAGTGACAAGATAAAAACCACTATTTTCTGTTACAAACTTTCACATAGCATCTTTATAAAAACATAAGAAATTCAAATACATAATTTGATTTTCAAAGATTTATTATAAAAACCTCCACAAAATGCAATAAATCCAATTTGTTTTCCAAAATGCTATACATCTATTGAATCAATATATAAATGTGCATTTATCTTTGCCATTTTATATTTATTTAGTTAACTAGTGGTATACACTTAATTAAAAAATAAACATTAATGGCATTAATCAAAACACTTACTTTGTCATATTAAGAACACTGTCATTGCTGCTGTCATCCTTTTGTCGTCGTCGCTGATCTTTTTTGACAGCGATCAGCTGTTAAATGCTTTGGTCCTGCTCTATTTTCGTTGGCTCTGAATGTAATAATAGAAAGTTTTTCATAAGATCCCCTCAATGTGGGTCAATGTGTTAGCATGACAGAAGCTTATAGCAAATTAGCATTTGCTATAAAATTAGTATTTGCTATAAACTTTTTATGCAGCACTTCAGTGACAAGCTTGCTTTGACACTATGTATGTTTGCATTGTCCCTGTCAAATAAATAAAAAATGAAATGAAATGGATGTAGTCGTGTAAGAACAAGCAACAGCCAGCATTTTTCCTTCTCCCGATTGCCTCTCGCGTAAATTATTCGATTTTGATGGCTTAAGTTTCTTACCTGCCACAGAAAACCACCACAGGTTTTTCAATGCCATCCAAAGTTTTATTTTGTTTTTGTTTGTTTGTTGATCATGAAGTACATAGTAGAACATAGAAAGAAAAAAAAAAACTAGGATTCCGTGTGTATTCAACGTGCCACCATTACCCTACAGTCACATTAGCTCGAAAAGTGAACGACACCGAGCGACACGCACTCACTTGATGGGCGTTCCTTGGCTAGTTTCTAAAAGCGGTATCAAAAGTCACTTTGTTAAGTTACAAGAACGGTGTTTTTGGATTTAAACGTATTTATTTCTCGATAAAAGTAACAAAATATATGAGATAAAATGCCAAACTTATCAGATATATACATAAGTACGCATTTTCCGCCATCTTGAATTATTTTCTCAGACTCGACCACAGACCTACGTCACGCTGCTCCTTCACTCCGATTGGGAGTCGCTTTGTCGCATTGCTCAGCATTTGCATAAAATAGCCTGCTTGTCTATTTTGGCCCCGCCTTGCTCGCGCAGCGGCGAGCTCGTCGCTTGTCGCTGGCAAACGGCCACTTCCATTTAAAATGAATGGTAGCCTGTCGCTCTGTCTCTGTCGCTTGTAGCTAATGTGACTGGGGGGTTATTGTTTACAATATGTGGAATGGTGTGCTGTGATTTGTTGAGTGGATTTATTGCATTCTGCAAAGAAGGAGGACTGGCGTTTATCGCGTTTTGGGAAAAAGGCAGAAAAGATGACAGAATAACACGGCGGATATCGGATTTTGCGTAAAATTAAGAATTTACTTTTAAATACTAACCTAATACAATACTGAATTTGGCGGTAACTAATTTTTTTTAAATGGCGTTCATTGCGTTTTGAAACCAAACTCTTCATATTTTGAGGAATGTTTGTAACCAAACCTTTCATGAGCCCCATTCACTTTCATAGAAGGAAAAAAGAATACTATGGAAGTGAATGGGGCCCACGAACGCTTTGGTTACAAACATTGCTCAAAATATCTTCTTTCATGTTCATCAGAACAAAGAAATGTATACAGGTTTGTAACAACACAAGAGTGGGTACATGATGACAGAATATTTTTTTTGGATGAACTATCCCTGTAAAGCAGCGGTTCTGTATATGTTGGCAAATACTTTGATTAATTTTCCCCATATATTGATCACTCAAAGTGTTCTCAATGAAATATTCCCAAATTCAATGTCGTTTACAGAAGAGGAACCTGTACCTCCTGACAGCCGTTTCGTGACCCTGACTGGCACTATTACACGAGGAAAGCGGAAAGGCCAAATGGTGGACATCTATATGACCCTTACTGACAAAGAGCTGAGAGACATGGCGCGTTCCAAAGAGCGTCTAGATGCGGAGTGTGACGGGGTCGCCGAAGCTAAGCAAAAACCCTGCGCGCTAGGGCTTAGCCAGGGTCCCCATGTTCTCCTCTGGAGTCTTTCCTGCTCTCCTTTCATCTTTGTTCTGTCCTTCATCACGTCATTTTACTATGGAACGCTCACCTGGTACAACGTCTTCCTGGTTTACAACGAAGAACGCACCTTTCTGCACAAGATCACACTGTGTCCTTTGCTCATCTTGTTATATCCGGTGCTCATCGTGGTTTTGTGTTTTTGTATGGGGGTGTATGCTGCTGTGAACCAGCTCTCGTGGGTGTTCGGGGAGTGGTGGCTGGCGGTGAGAGACCTCGAAAAGGGATTCTGTGGGTGGATGTGTGGGAAACTGGGGTTGGAGGACTGTGCGCCCTACAATGTGGTTGAGCTCCTGGATTCTGACACTCTCTCTGGGACACTCCAGGGAAAGAGGATGGAGGATGTTGAGCAGACTTCCTCTCTGTAAAGTGGATAAAGGCTTTTATGGAATAACATTTTATGATTTAAAAGAATGTTCCAGTTTAAACTCGTATCGATAGCATCTATGGCATGATGAGGATTTTCACAAAAATGTGCTGTAACCTTGTAGATTTCCACTGTTAGTTTCACAAGCTCACATTGACATGTAATGAGATAAAGCATATTTGGCATGCTGTCCAATGGGAGGGCTCAGAGCTCGGAATTTTAGCTGAGAGTGAGGCGATGGGGTGGAGGAGGGATGCTGCAAAACTGTCACGGGACAGAGGTGATTAGTTTGCGCTTTCTTTGCGCTGATTAGTTGGATCACATGACCATGCTCCTCCCGAACTTAGTTAAATAAACTTTGTATTTCTGTGGTAAAGGACAGGATGTCACAGATGTTTCAAAGTACATAATCAATCTTCATTTTGTAAATATTGTGCTAGGGTGTGACAGTGGGACCCAATTTTGCATGGGTTGCGTGCATTATTTTAATATCTCATATTCAGGAAAATGAAGTATTGTAGAATTATATTGCAAACTCTCACAAAATCAATACAGTAGGAACACTGATTACTGCTAAAAGTTTTTTTTTTTAAAGTAGCTTTCGACCACTAAAAAGAGAAATGAGGCATTGTGTTACTCTCTTTCATTGTGTCATCATCCCAGTAACTTGCATTGTGTTGTAATTCCTTAGTAAGCGGTAAGGTATCTGAGGTATTTAACTTCCGCCCACAGCGTGTCATGCGTGGATTGATAGCAGAGTTTCTGCTCTTACAAATTCCTCTCTTCTGGCTTTCAAAAAGTAATGGATGACTTTTTACATGAATACTCTTAGTACAGTTCTCATTCGCAGCTTTTCTCATATTTTCAGACGTGAGCTTCTTAATCTCGTAACATTTTACACAAAGTAAGGCATGGTTGAGTAAAAGGTAACTCTCCAATATTTATATAAATGAGATGAATGAAAATGTGTACATTTGGCATTTAAACCTTCCCAATGTTCATTCCTAATCTACACCCTTGGACTATGTGTACTTTCTCTTTCATGCACAGGAAAGTTTTATTACAGTATTATATTTTACTCATGGTGTGAGTCCCAAATCACTGAACTGTTGTGTTAGTATTGAAACAGTGTTGTGCTTTGTTGTGTGTTTTTTACAGGTATTCCAATGGTGCTCACAAGGATCTTAGCCATTAAAAACCACAGGCACTGTAGTATCACATTAGACGGACACTTCACTTTTTTTGAAGTTATGCTGGTTTTCTAGCTCCCCTGGAGTTAAACATTTGATTCTTGCTGTTTTGGAATCCATTCGGCTGATCTCCGGGTCTGGCGCTGGAACTTTTGGCGTGGCTTAGCACAATCCATTAAATCATTGGCATCGTGCTGAAAAGTGGCCGGAGAGTTTTAGTGATTTTCCTATTGAACATTTGACTCTTCTGTGGTTGCGTCGTGTACTAGGACTGACAGAAATTAGAGTTGCAATTTTCTAGACAGATATGGTTAGGAACTGTGCTCTCATTTTGGCGTGATGATCAAGGACTTTGCTTATGTAACATAGCGTAGTGATGTTGCGCACTGCCCGAAAATAGTCCCCTGCCATTGAAAGTAACCAAGGGGACTGTTTTCGGGTAGTGTGTAGTATCACTACGCCTGCTGTCAGCAAGGTCAATGATTGTTGCGCCGGTTTGTGAGTGTGGTTCCTACCCATATCTGCTTGAAAGATCGCAGCTTTTGATTTTCTGTTGGTCTTGGTACACGATGTAGCTGCGGGGGGGTCAAGTTTTGAATGGGAAAAATATTGAAACTTTTTGGTTGTTTTTTGGAGCGATGCTAATGGTCTAATCAGATTCAATGGATTGTGCTGAGCTGTGCTGACAGTGCTGGCGCCGGACCCGGAGATCGGCTGGATGGATTTCAGGGCGGTGGGAATTAGATGTTTGGCTCTGGGGGAGCTGGAAAATGAGCATATTTTCAAAAGAAGTGTAGTGTCCCTTTAAGTTGCAAATTAGTGTACAAGGGCGTCATCTTATATCTTCAAATCATTTAAACAGGAAATTCCTATAGATGGATACTGGATTTGCATACTTTTGTGAAGTGGTGTCTTGTTCTCACGGTCCATCTGAGGAGTTGCAACATCAGTAACTTGACCGTGTGGTTTCTCTTCTCCATATACCAGACTTAACGAATCTGTTATGTATACTGTCATATAATGTTAGATTGCTGTGACTTTATGAAATGACCAAATATGTTACCAGAGGTTTTTGCATCTGAGCTGCATAATTTAATGTATTTCTGAAATATGTATTCATCGGATATATTGTACTAAATCTGCATGTAAGCAGATTTGATGTAACCCACCTTTTTTTAGTGGAAAAATTGCAATGATAAAGATTCAATCTTTTACACATTTATATTCCTTTTGTTTCAATTCCTTTTGTAGCTTTTCTAGGAGTTGTGCTACATTTTTGACACTTATCAACTTAACACTACAGCAGAAGAACTTGAATCGTTTTGTGTTCCTTTTGTCCAGCCTTAAACTTCCAAATATCAACAACACTTGAATAAAATTGTCTTCAAGTAGACTGTTTTTCTGCATACATGGTTTGAAAGCACAAACTTTGTTTTTTTTAGCATGACCTTTGTTTTGTTTGCACACTTAAGTTATTTGCGCAGGGTGTGTACTGCGATTGATTCATTAGACAATTTTAAATAAAGATTTTTTTCTTGTTCGTCATTTGTACTCACGGTCACAACTGTTAATGGTCTTACACTCATGCAGTAGCTGCCAAATAACTTTAAAGGCGTGTGTTTCTGATTTGCCAAACCCTCTTTTGTCATCTGCATATCTTACATTTTAATTGACCTTTTTAGGCGAGTTCCCAGCCATTCAGTTACAGCTACAACCTTTAATAACCGGTCAGTAGAAGCATTCTTAAGATTGAGTACACTGCAAATAGTTAAACAATGACCACAATCGATACCGTTGGCACGTCAAACGTGTCGTTTCAAAGTACATTGTTGTCATACCCCTATCACCCACATGATACTGTAGTAAACTTTAGTATTTACTATAGCATTTTAGATAGTATCTTCGATACTACCGTGCTATATTACATATTAAAGTAAATTACAGTCACTTTAGCAATTTAGTATAGTCAATAATACATAGCATAATATAGTTTCCTGTCGTACATTCTAATTAAATAACTATTTTTTCATTCAACACATGAAGTAAAATTGGGCGTATTCTAATCGGAAGTGTGGGAAAGTACCTTCCTGTTAGTGGGCGTTGCTTGCCTATTTGGAATGACTTTTCATACTTTCGTTTCCTTTCAAGGGCGAGGGCCGTAGGAGATGGAAGCAAACGTCTCAATCGGTAAATACGACATTCTAAATACTACTCTTCGCTGTCTGTGTGTTTTGTAAGGTCTTCTGTCCTTCATCTCCGCCTATTGCTATTTTAACATCTCGCTACGCTGTTACCGTTTTACTAAATAAGACGCATGCAAAATATGTCCATGCTCAAAAGTAAATACGCTTCAATTATGTGTTACAACAATTTATTCAACAGGTGGTGATCGACCATGTGGACACCTTTTTGTGCTAATTCACATAACTTTACTATTGTATGTGTTTTTGACGACGTAAAAAATATCGCTGGTTGGTGTAAACTGGATAGTTTGGTCACTTGACAAACAGCTTACAAAAGACAAGCTCTTTGCATTACAGAACTTACAACACCCTAAGGTACATAAAATTAAAGTGTAACCACATCTGGATATCCCCTTAAGTTTAGTTTCGCTTTTATAATTGGCAGTCATTCATGTCATGTGTGCACTATAGTAATCTACTATACTGTTGTAACTTCCCCAACAGTGCCTTTAAAACAAAAATGTGTCTCTTTCTTCTTAAATACAATGAACTCCATTTTGTCATTTCATATAAGATACAATGATGTGTGCGAGCACTTGCACCGGTAGCAAATCGCAGAGCAGCATGAGGAACTGTATCCAATCCTTTTGAAATACTCAAAGGCGTATGCATATAATGATATCACCATAATCCAATACTGATTAAAAAAAAGGTACTTTCCGGGCAGCAAAACATCTCTTTAAACAAAAAATAAAAACCCAATCTAGGTCTTAGTTTTTTTTAAAGACTGTCAATATGAGTAGGCTACTAAAGGTCAGCTTTTCATCAAGCCAAATACCAAGATATTTATATGAAGCAACCCTCTCAAGCTCTACACCATTTATTGTTTTAATCATATAATCATTAAATGATGATCTGGACCGTGTGAAAAGCATGTATTTGTTTTTTTTAGTGTTTACAATTAATTTTAAATCATCAAGATTACTCTGGAAAAATTAAAAACATTCTGTAGAGAATCCACAGATACTTTTATTGATGTAGCTCTGAGGTAAAAATAAATACTTTTCATTCACGTTTTCATTTTTTTAATTCTCCTCATATATGTGTCAAATCCATTGTAAATAACTCAAATATATTTTCCTTCTCACATATTTAAGATCCTAAATCAAGAAAGAATTCGATATTTTTGCTGAGCACAAAAGAAAGCAGATATGCGTAGCGCAGGGTAAGCGCGTGCATAGGAGCATGCGCATATTAGACGTGCACACAAAGGGAATAATGGGTTTAATAATCCTAAAAAAATATATATATATATAAAAAATAACCATTTAAGAACGTTCTGTATAAGTTTTTTTTTTGTTATTTTAAATATAGCCACCCTGCAACGTTATGGGAACGTTATTTTATGGTTCCAAAAAAATAAATAAAAACCATTGGATAACGTTCTAAGTTTTTAAGGTTATTTTAAAAAGAACCACCCTGCAACATTATGGGAACGTTTTTTTGTTGTTCCAAAAAATGATTAGAGAACGTTCTGTATAAGTTATTTTTTAGGTTATTTTAAACTAACCACCCTGCAACATAATGGAAACGTTATTTTATGGTTGCAAAAAACAAAAAAGTTAAAAAACTAAAGTTATGGGAATGTTTTGTGTTTGCTGGGATACTCGTGTATACAGCAAAAGTCCACATAAAACTGTTTTGAGTTTTCTAGGTGCTTTTTTAATAAGAGCAGTTTCAAAATGATTTATTACGTCTCTATGTTGATGTCATTCACTTTCTGTTCACTTTCAGGATTCCTCATAAGGAGCCTTCTTACAGGCACTACCACCAGAACATGTGGCCCTTCCATCAAAGGACAATAAAGGTGATTTAATCTCTTGGTAATCTTCCATGTGTTTTCATTTACCCTGCATGTGTTTTTATATTTATGTTGTCTTTATCAATTGCAGATGTAAACCCAAAGTGGCTTTTGATTTCAAGAACCTGACGAATGAGGCTACATTGGATTCTTTTCCATCCAAAGATGAATATTACCTTATTACACTTCATAAGATAAAAGACAAAAAATAATGTATCCAAAATGTATTGCTCGACAAGACCTACTATGTACGTGATAAATGTTATAAAAATGTGTAAAACAACCCACTCCAAACTTTTGAAAATGCTGCTTGTATTGCTCAAATAAGCTACAACCTATACAGGATTATACATTGAAATGGCGGATGGATTTTCTATAGTGGTTAACAATGTGACCGCATCTCTCAGTCAAGATGAGCGCAGGACCCTGGAGTATCTGTGTACAGATTTGTTCACCAACAGCTGTGTGGAGGATTTGAGAGGAGCTTTGTTGGAAGTTGCCAAACAGAAAGGCCAATCCCAAGATGGGAATTCTTTATTGATGGAATTAATGTTTCGACTAAAGCGCTATGATATCTTGAAGAAAGTTTTCGGTACAAACAGGCAACAAGTAGAAGGTAATTTACAGAAAGGAGGAGTCCTGTCAGATTACAGGTGAGTTATCCATGTAGTGTAAATTGTGTATTTAGTTCTTAGGGAAAAAACATCCCTTTACCTGAAGTGTAAGTTTAACCAACCTGAACATTTATTTCTACCGAACCATTTCATTCAGGGTTCTGATGGTCGATGTAAGTGATGGCTTGGATAAAGAGGAATTACAATCCTTTATTTTTCTCCTAAGCAACACATTGCCCAAAGAAAAAGTGAAAAAAGCAACGGTAAGAAGAGAGAAATCATGTTAAGCTATCAGAAGGTTTTTATTGAAACTTGTGATGACAGTTTGCGTTTATATTTTTTAAAAGAGTTTTCTAGATGTGGTGGTGGAGTTGGAGAAGTTAGACGAAGTATCTTGCGATAAGCTAGACCTGGTGGAAAAGTGTTTCAGAAGCATTCGCAGAATGGACCTTGTCAAAAGGATTCAGGCCTACCAGAATAGAGGTCAGTCATTTCGGCAACCACTTTGTTGCTTCAACTGCACAAACTGTTAAGAGACTCAGCTGGCGTGTTGCTATCTCTTTCAAGTTTGTGAGTTCGATTTAAAAGGAAAGCATGTTTCTGTACAAATGCATCCGCCAAAAGCCTAATTTAAATAAAACCATAGAGTGGGTTAGTGAACTTTGCATTGGAAAAAACTGGTTGCACCTGCTGTAACAAAGATGTTAAATAAACTAAACTCGAGAGACCTCAGCCATTGCAGTAACCTAGTAACCTTGTGCAAACTGTTAAGAGACTCAGCTGGCCTGTTGCTATCTCTTTCAAGTTTGTGAGTTTGATTTAAAAGGAAAGCATGTACCTGTACAAATGCATCCGCCAAAAGCCTAATTTAGATAATAGAGTGGGTTAGTGAACTTTGCATCGGAAAAAACTGGTTGCACCTGCTGTAACAAATATGTTAAATAAACTAAACTCAAGCAATCTCAGCCATTGCAACATGCATTTCAAAAACGCTGTGCAAACTGTTAAGAGACCTCTTTTCTTTTCAATATGAAGAAATGTGGGGCTTCAAAATGGTTACCAGCCACTTAAAGGCAGTGTGCAGGATTTTGAAAAGTTTAGTCTACTAGCAATGATATCGTGATCACACCCTCTATTCAAATTAGGGTGGCCATTCATGCCATTTTCACTGGACACATCCTTGCCAGGATTTTGTGTGCGTCTTCCGGAAGTCACATTAGTCGACCGCATACGTCATTGAGGTTCTCACACTTCAGTTAAATACGTTATAAAATTAAGATTGATTTATCTTAAGACGTACAATCATTGTAGTTTCATTCTTACCTTGACATGTAATGCTTTTCTGAAATAGAACCTGAAATATTATACCTCGATTATATGCGGTCGACCAATGAGACTTCCGGAGGACGCACCCAAAATCCTGCACATATGATGGCACATATGGCCTCCCTAATTCAAATCGACATCCAAAGTCGCGCCTCCTACAAAATACATGAACATGTACAGACCAGAAGCCCATTCACATCTCATTCACCAGACAAAGTGAATAACATTACTAAAATAACTAAAAATAACAACTGTTTAAATCGGAAAGGGATACAGCACATTTTCGGTTGTGTAACGTTAGACGCAGTAGTTTGCTTGTCATTTTGAAAACATAAATATTGTTACGCTAATTCGTAAAGGTACACAAACTACATTAGCAACAAAAAAAGCACTAAAGTTACCAATGTTAATTTGGGATTTTTGCTTTTTGGTGATCCAGGCTGATAAGATATGATGTCTGTGTGAACAGGGTGCGCAGTTGCATGCAAAACACGTTCAAAGTAGAGGAGCAGAAATTGCATGCGTCCAATTATTGCATTCAGTTTGAGATCAATGATTTGTTGAACTTTTAGGTCCTACGCCTTTAACACATGACATATATTTATAAAAATACATTTAGACAGTTTAGCATAGTGATTGCTATCAGGATGTGAGGAGACTTTCAACCAGTATAACTAAAAATGTTTCTGGACTAGGTTACTAGGTTACTGCACCACACCAACCAGAATGTTTCCAAATGTTTCTAGTCATATCATTTCATATGTAAACATGTATAGTTCTCAGTTTTATTCATTCAAATAGACCTTTATTTATAAAACAACTCCAGTCCTAGCTTCTGATTGGATAATAGCTGTGTATTATTTACCATAAAACAGAGTTAAAAACTATGCACCTAATGATTTAGGGGATTTCCTGGACAAGGTTTAGATGAATCCAGGACTAGGCCTTAGATATATTAGGACATTTAAGTAGTTTTTACAAACAAACCATACAAAAAACAATTCTGGTCGGGATGCACCGAATATTCGGCCGCCAAAAAAAAGCATTTTCGGTTTTCGGCCGAAAGACTTTTATCAGGGGAAAAACACTGAAGAAATGTTGTGATGACGGAAACAGAAAACAAAAGTGTGTTTAAAAAGATGTCTTAAGTGTATGTATAGATTAGAGTCAGAAACCAGTCTGTGCTTATTTGTTCTTAAAGAGACAGTAACCCCAATTAACCTACTTAAGTCTGGTTGTTTGATTAACATTAATGACACAAAGACAAAGAAAAAATCCTTTCTGTAGCTCTAAAAAAAATCATATTTAATTTATGCAATAAAGACAGTGTTATTATTCATTTGATTCGATTTCCGTACCTAATGCTAATTTTAGACCTTATTAATGTGCAACTTGGTTCTTTTTTATAAATGTTTGTAATTTCTTTATTTACTATTAGATTTTTCCCACCCCTTTTTTGCTGATCCAAAAAATAATCCAATCCGTGCCTCAAAAACTGTAATGTGATCCGAACCTTGAGTTTTGTGATCCGTCACACACCTAGTAAAGTTAGTACACAGTCATAACCATAAATGCAATGGTACTAATAATTGGCATTATTTCTTTCTGTGCTTCTTTTTGGTTTCCTCTTGTTTCGGTTTCGGCCAAGAAATTTCATTTCGATGCATCCCTTAATTCTGGTGTGCATCTTGAGACAAAACAATAGCACTGATACATGTTAAGATGCGTCAGTGCAAGGTGTTTTTAAATTAAGGCAGCTCAAACATGCATTTACGTCTGAAACTATGATAAACCCTGTCTGGGAAATCACCCCAGTGTATCAATACGCAGCACCATGTGGTACTTTTGTTTTTTTGTAGCTTAATAAAGGCTTTAAAAAGTTTTTTTTTTTTTTTGCTTTACTATGTATTGTGTACTAACTGTTTTATAAAAGCAGTAAGGTACTCGAGGCTACTACTGTATCGTAAATAAGTCATGGCTGTAGGGTGTTGCTGCCATGACTTATTCCATGATACATTAATAATTAATATATTAATATAAAATAATTCATATTAAAATATAATTTTTTTTAATTTCTTCAGGTCAAAATATATCATGTGCAGCCCCTAAGGTTCCAAACCAGCACTGCCCTAAAGTAAGACATGCCTGATTTTTATATATATACAATTTATGATAATTGTGTACTAAGCATTATTGTGTTGTTTCTTCTTGACGTTTTAGTACATCCCAGTGCGATGTCAACGTTCTCTTAACCAAATAAGACAACCGCAATGTCATGTTCAACGTGAGTGCTTTTTATATTTTTTTTATATATATTTTTATATATATTTTTATTTGCTTGTTGCTTTGATTTAGACTATGAATAACATTAAATGTTACTCTGTTTTTTTAGAATTTAAAAATTTAAAGCTTTCAGTGCCTGAAACAAGGAGCCAACACACACAGGTATGTTTCAGCCCTTCGTTCCTGTTTTGTTCCCTTTAAAGGCGGATTATAATTAATATATTTCTCTGTCTGTATGTGTGCTAGGCTGGAGTGGAGGAGTATCAAATAAATCCTGAACGGAAAGGCTTGTGTGTGATCATTGACTGTGTTGGCTTTGATGGAGGTGCGTGTGTTATGGTGTGTGAAAGAGAAAGTTGTGTTGTGTGATAAAGAAAATGAGTGTAATAAAAACAGATGATTCATCATTCAGTGAACCGGTTTAAAAAAAATCCCATGCTCTACCCCTGAATTTAAAAAAAATCATGTGATTAAAATATCAGTCAGGGGTCTGTTTTTTTTGCATACCACCACTGTAATTGTGAAACCTTGTGCTTAATTCATCTACTTTGTCTTTTTAGGGATGTTAAATCAGACATTCAATCGTTTGGGTTTCAAGGTCATCTTCCTCACTCACCTGAGTGTTAATGAAACCAAGAAGTCCCTGGAAGACCTGGTCCACCACAGGTCCCTTCACGCAGTCAGCAGCTTTATCTGTTGCATCATTAGCAGGGGAACAGACACTCATATCTTAGCGAATGACTCTCGTGGCTCAGGCATCAGATTGGAGGATCTCAAACAGCTTTTCAACCCAGTCCAGTGTCCATTACTGGGTGGCAAACCCAAACTTTTCTTTACCCAGATCTACCGGACTACAGAGACCCAGCAAAGATCCTCAATGGATGATGAGTTCCTTGAGACAGATGGGCCGTCGTGTTCTTGTCCTTTGGATCCAAGAACAGTTCCGGTGTCTGCAGATGTGCTTTGGAGCGTCTGCACGGCAGATGAAAAGCTTCTGGAATCTTCTGGACATCATTCGGTTTATTTGCATGCGTTAAGCTCTGCACTGCTGAGGGGATGTGGGAGGTATGACAACATATTACTAATCACTACTATTAAACAAGTATAAAAATGATATATAAGTATATAAGCCTCCGTTATGGAAACATCCGTTATGTTTTATGATTTCAATATAATTTTGTTTTTCCCACCTGCAGGAGGATGCATTTATTGGATGTTATGACGGCTGTAAACAGAGACGTTACTTGTCACAATCAGCAAAACCCTGGGAAAACATATCATGTGTCACCACCCGCACACACGCTACGAAAGAAACTTTACATTTAACGCTTTATTCTCACCATCAACACTTCTCTCACTTTCTTTCACAGTTTTATATCATTATTTTAATGCAATTAATAATGTTATTAATTGCATGTGATGTAGTTGTTATAAGCTAGAGCTACAAACTGCCATAACACATTGAATGTTTTATACTTATTTATTGGTGCAGCTTTATTTATGTATGTTTATTTAAGTTATGGAGAAGTTCAAGTTGAAGACTGATAGTAAATCGTGTGATTTGAAGTTTCTTTTGTACAATAATCTAAATGGTCTGTTATCATTTTTATTTAACTACTTAACCTTACAGTAGTTTAGTGGCTGATCCCTTTTATGTAGTATTTCTCACGAATTTATAAAAGGATATATAATTTGCAAATTAAAATGTAATATTACGTAATCGTATCTGTCTGTCTGTGACCAGTTAAATCAATGTAATTGTATCAATATATACTATATATTTAATCTGTCTTTAAATTAGTTAAACAAGCTTGCACCATTAGTAACATCTTTTTCTCATGTGCAGGTTTATTTTGATGATATACTAAAAGTCAAATCCAACTTTGTGTCTAATAGATATACCATTTTGCATAATGTTTGTGTTAATAAAGATCAGTGATGCAGTTTTCTGTATCAGTATAGACTGTTGTTATATGGCCTACGTCTTTTTAACATTTACAGACATCAATCAGCAGTTTCCTTAACTTTCTTTCTAAACAATGCAGAGTCATTGTTCATTTCTCAACAGCCAGACGTTTCTTTTTACTTTATGTAAGTTTACAGTCCATTGTTACGGATATGCTGAGTCATTTGCAAAGACTTAGATCATTTGAGTAATGCTGTTTATTATTACTCAAGTCAGTGGATCTCAAATTTTTCGCTGTGAGGGCTTGTGTACGGTGGACTGGCCTTCGTCTCCCCCCCCCCCAAAAAAATGTATTTTATAAAACATTCTTAAAATTGAATTAAACAGAACATTATATTACACATTGTATTGCTTTTTGTTAATAGCCTTATAAATAAAAATTGTGTCATCATTTACTCACTCTCATGTTGTTGCAAGCCTGTAGATGTTTCTTTGTTCTGATGAACACAAAGGAAGATGTTTTGAGAAGTGTTTGTTACCAAACTGTTCTTGGACCCCATTTACTTACATAATATTCTTTTTTCCTTCTATGGAAGTGAATGGGGTCCACGAACGGTTTGGTTACAAACATTTCTCAAAATATCTTCCTTTGTGTTTATCAGAACAAAGAAATGTATGCAGGTTTGTAACAACATGAGAGTGAGTAAATGATGACAGAATTTTTATTTTTGGGTGAACTACCCCTTTAAAAGATGTCCAACATTCGATAAAAAAAGCCATTTAAGCCAGCATTTTTTTTACACATATAAGATTATGGTCTGAACTTACTATAACCTTATTTTTAGAGGATTTAAAAAATATTTCCCTAATAATTATTTACATTTTTTAGAATATTATTATAAAAAATTATCATTACCGCAACATGATATTACATTAAATATATGCATTTACAAATGCATGTTTCGGTAATGAGAACTAAAAAGTTGTCTACTATGACAAACAAAATTTCAACTTATATCTGAAAATAATTTTTTTCTTTTTGAAAATGTTAGTTCATTGAGGGCTTAAACAATGATTGAAAATTGTTGCGGAGGATGAGAAAATTTTTCTTGGACACATTTATATTCCTTATTATCGTCTCTACATTTACCAATGATCATCAAATAGCACATGTTTCTTTACTGTAAATGTTTATAGTATAACATGCACTGAAGCGTTTTATTTTTAAGATTTTTTAATTATAAATATTTCCATGTCAAAGAACCCAAATCCAGTCATGGACACGTTACGGTAATGAAAATTTTTTCTTTAAATGTGGAAAAAAACAAAAAAATTGTTTTTTATGATGTCATTTGAAATCATGTGTAAAATAGTACGTGAAGAGATGTTTGTAACTGTATGCTTCTTATTTTGATACTCACTCTTTGCATTTTTTATTTTATTTTTTGTCAAAAAGTTTCATGACACCTCATAAGTCAAAGTTTGTGAGAATCACCCAAATGCATTTGTCTCGTGAACAAAACTGCATATTTTCTCTCTCACTTTTAATTATACACAAACTATGAATGCCAATGAGCTATTTTAATTTATAGTTTAAAACGTTATATGTGTATTGATGAGGGAAGATGTTTTTTAACCGCTGTCTTATTTTTGTCCGCCAGGGGGCGCTTAAAGTACATTTAATCTTGCATATCCATAACAGTATAGGTGTCATATTTTAAGTTGCTTTTTAGTAACTAGTAATAGAAAAATCAACCAATACATTTTCAAACAGGACTCATCGAATATTAAAAAATATAAATTTCCTTTGAAATTAAACTTTAGACATCCCAGGTAAAAATGTAGTAAATATACTTAAAGCAAGTAGCCTATATTTTACATTGTTATTTTGTGCTACCTAATGGTATATTTGTATTGTATAACCTTTGCACTATTTAAAAGTATAATTCTACTTTGGTAATATCTCAGTGCAGTTGAATAAAGTATACTAATTACCGGTATTACTTGAACTTAAAGGGATAGTTCACTTTAAAATGAAAATTCTGTCATCATTTACTCATCCTCATGTGGTTCTAAACCTGCATGGATTTATTTTTTCTGATGAACACAAAAGAAGATATTTTGAGAAATGATGGTAAACACACAGCAGATGGTGACCATTGACTTCCATAGTAGGACAAAAATATTATGGAAGTATTGTGCTAAATGATGAAGAAAATAAATGATGGTAAGCACACAGTTGACGGTACCCATTAAATTCCACCATACTTTTTTATTCCTACTATGGAAGTCAATGGTCACTATCTGCTGTATGTTTACCATCATTTCTCAAAATATCTTCTTTTGTGTTCATCAGTAAAAAGAAATTCATACAGGTTTAAAACAACATGAGGATGAGTAAATAATTACAGAATTTTCATTTTAAAGTGAACTAAAGGGAGATTTCAACCAAGAATGAAAAATCTGTCATTATCTCTAATGTTGTTAACAAAACTGTATTAATTTTTTGTTCTGATGAAAGGAAGATATTTTGAGGAATGTTTGTAACCAAACCATTTGCAAGCCCCATTCACTTCCATAGTATTCTTTTTTTCCTACTATGGAGGTGAATGGTGCTTCTGATTGGTTTGGTCGCAAACGTTCCTCAAAATGTCTTCCTTTGTGTTCATCAGAACAAAGAAATTTAAACAGGTTTGTAACAACATGAGAGTAAGAAAGAAGTTTTTGGGTAAACTATCCCTTTAAAAACATACCCAACTCTGCATTGAGACACCATTTATTTCAATATCAGTTTAAAAAGTACTAAAGACTTATTTGTTTTTTGCACAAAGTGCAAAATTAGTGTATGAAAATAGTACTTGAAAGTGTATTTTAGCGCACTTTCTTTTACCTGATATTGCATTAAATTTAAACACCGAATATTACAACCATTGTTATTCCTCCAGCTTCCAACCACACAAATAACATGCTAAAACATATGACTCTGTTCTCTTATTAGTATTAAAGAAAAACGACAATAAAACTGTTTGTATTTCTGTGGTTTTTAATCAAACATTTTACAGCTTATTCCTTTTTCCAGTTCAACAAGTGTAATTTTTAACATTGTAAGAAGCTAAAAAACGTTTTCTTTTAAAAGTTAATTCATGGTGATCATTAAGCAAAATATTATTATGCATTGGAGCAAAGTTCAGTGCCGAGGGAAAGATGTAAAAAATCAGTGCATTGAATTTACTGCAGAAATAGCTTAAAACTGAATGAGCTTGTTTCCCTTTCCATTAAAGACAATTCAAGGTTTCAATTGGAGCTCGCATTTAAAGGACTAAACCCATTCCTGTTGCTCAACAGCAACCATTTTGCCATTGACCTCAGTGTTGCCAATAAAATCTTCCTCAACTTTACCATGCAAAGGGTTTTGGCAGTCCAGAGCTGTGCGTTACAGATTTGGTCCCACATACAGTACAGTAGTTGTAGTGTGTGAGTATGGAGAGTAAATAGATCATCATTATTTAACATATGGCTTGCACTACACTTAAATTCGAAAATCAAAAACATAAAACATTGAGAATAAGAAAACTTTAAAAATAATAAAAATCAATACAGTTGTGTTCTCCTTCACAGCTTTTTATTATTGTAATTCTTCTTCTTACTGAAAGCATTTGACGCCCACAACAAAGCTTTATTTATCCATACTGGTGTGTTCAGTGAAACTGCTTGACAATAGTGAAATGCGATCCCTGTAACGTTAGAAGATGGCTGGCTCAAATACTGGAAATCAAGTTTTATTCTCACAACTTTAGCACTTTTCTAAAAAAACTTTATAAGCACCAGTATTTAAGTTTTCATATCTATATGATTAATCTGCCTTCCTCTTCTGGGTTTTCCTGAAACACTTTCTACAGCACATGGCACAGCATTTAAATGACACTATGGTTACAATCAGCACGACACAGAGCAGGAAGCCAATCACATCTAGACTGTGATACTGCAACCAGTTCAGGTCATGAGCAGCAGGTCTCAGGTGATCCGCACCCTTGTGTCTCATAACAAACTCTGTCCAGTGGACTGCGAGGTCCAGGGGCTGTATGGGCCGGTCGTTGTGTATAGCCGACAGTTTCTTCATTTTTTCTTTATAGCTGCAGAAAACAGCGAAAAAGGTAAGGAGTCCGAAAAGTTGACAAAATTAACATAAACACCAAAATTCATGTCAAACTCTAACCTGCTGTTGGTAATAACTGTGTTGAGGGCATCGACCAGTGCTTCCGAGGTGATTTCGTGGATGTCGAGGATCACTCCGACTCCTCGAGACGCAACGCGGTGCACGTTGTCATTCTGGTCACCAAAAAGTGGAAGCATCACCATGGGAACCCCATTACAGATGCCCTCATAGATACCATGCGTTCCACCATGAGTGATGAAGGCTTTTGCTTTAGGATGACCTTTAAGAAATTACAAAAAATAGTTTTGGATTAGATGCATTGGTTTTGAAGTGGCTGTTAGATTTAACCAAGGACAAAATACTTAAAGGGACAGCTCCCCTAGAATTAAAAATGTGATTTTTACAGTTTTGGAATCCATTCAGTTGATCTCCAAGTCTGGCGGTACCACTCTTAGCACAGCCTAGCACAATTCACTGAACATGATTAGACCACTAGCATCACGCTAAAATAATAACCAAAGAGTTTTGATATTTTTCCCATCCAAAACTTGACTCTTTTGTAGTTACATCGCATACTAAGACCGATGGAAAATTAAAAGTTGTGATTTTCTAAGCAGATATGGCTAGGGGACTATTTTCGGCTGCTGCGTAATATCATTGCGCCTGCTGCAGCCATGTTACAGCAGCAAAGTCCTTGATTATTACGCCAGAATGAGAGTATAGTTCGTAACCATATCGGCCTAGAAAATAGCGACTTTAATTTTCTGTCGGTCTTAGCACACAATTCAACCACAGAAGAGTCACATCTTAAATAGGAAAAACATCGAACTCTTTGGTTATTTTTAGCGTGATGCCAATGGTCCAATCAGATTCAATGAATTATGCCAAGCCATGCCAAAAATGGTACCGCCAGACCCAGAGATCAGCTGAATGGATTCCATAAAAAACATTTATGTAAATAAAATAGATGCCGACTATGGGCGCTTGCCAGGTTTTTTTTGCTAAGCGCGTTGGTTGCTATGATACTTCTGCTTTGTTTATCAGTTGTTGAACGATGCGCTGGTTGGTTGTTGTGATGTTTGTCCCGCCCCTCCTCCACTGTGATTGGACAGGTGAGTGAGAAGTGACATTGACGACCTAAGCATTTCACCCAAGTTGAACTTTTTTTAAAATCTCGACGCACAGCGCTGAACGCGAAAAAACACGGAGTGCCGTGGCTCAGCATGGAGAAAACCGGCCAGCTGCTGGTATTTTTGTAAAGCGCTGCGTTTTTCAAATAAACCTTTTTTCCGCACCGAGTGCCGGTGCTCGGCGGCAACCAAAGCCCTCAGTGTGCACGCCCCCTTTTTTTCTGCTGACTGCCAGCTTTCTTTGGCTGAGTGCAGAAAAAAACACCAGCAGCTGGCTTTTTTGAAAAACACCACGCTTCAATTGGAAACAATTAAAAACATACGCCAGCCGCCGGCCTAAAATCTCTAATGGTCATTTGAGTACATGTGAACTCTGCCACTTGAATCTTGGTGCATACCAAACAAAATAAAATGAATCAAAAACAGGAAGTGATAACAAGATGCGACCCCCAAACTCACACAATTTGTTAACATAGAAAGAGTAGGCCCTATTTATTATATATTTATTTGTATGTATAATAGAGGAATTCCGTTTTGACTCTTTTTATAGATAAACATAGCTCTTTTGTGAGTTTTCCAGTGTGAACACACTAGGCATTTTGGAAACGATTTTTAAAAGTTTTTTAGGTCTGACTGGACCAAACAAACCAAGAAAACTGTACTACAAGTGTAAACACACCCTTGAAAAAGCAAAACGGCACACACATTATTTTTGATTTCGGAAAAATCTGAATACTACACTCATAGAAAGGATGTGTTAATTTTTTACACATCTTTGTGCGTTAAGCTTTTAACACATTATTTGTAATTTTAACACATTATGTGTCACTTTGTGTTGATTTTGTGTTAAAAAATAACACAAGATGTGTTAAAAGTAACACAAAATGTGTTGTTTCAATAATAACACAGATTGGTGGATTCTTTTTAACACATTCGTTCTAAGAGTGTACAAAGTTGCATAAAACAAGTAAATAAATATTTGCCAATGGGGTAAGAAGAATCTTTTGAATTAAATCATTTTTCTTACCACACTGGCGGACAACTTTTTCTTGATTTAAGTAAAAACATCACAAACTTTTTTTTTTTCTGTGAAAACTAGACTCGACTCTAAACTCGAATACAAAGGAATCAAAAGACGCCTAATGTGTCAGAGCATCCTAATTCTTTCATTAAAATATTAAAATAATTTTCCAGTACTCTGTAAAGCTGGTGGGTTCAATGCAAATATAACTGAAGTTAATAGGATTATGGCTAACATCATGCGTCTGAATGGATTTTACTCTCCGGTCACTGAAATTATACCTGACATGCCAAACAAATGAGACTTTACACAGTTTGTTTAACAAAAGCTGCTTATGTGTTATTCATTTACTGATCGGTGTTGAAACAGCAGGAATTTGTGACTGGCAATAAGGGATAAGCCCTGCTGAATTTCACCGTAATTCATTCCAACACTGCTTTAGCAAAAAAAGACAAATTCATTTCCAAACAAATCAAAAGTTCCTTATTCAGAAGTCACGAGTCGATGCTCAAAAACTTTTCCAGGTGGAACATTTTACCCTGACTTGGTGACATAGTTATACAAAAACCAGGCCAATTTTTTATTTTTTTAGCTAGCCTATAACTTTTTTGTGCTCAATATGCATTTGACTGTATAACGTACGTGACCTTCACCTTAATGCAAATCATGCCGTCAAAACACTAAACATGTGGAACTCACCAAGTAAGTCGTTCTGTGGAAGCCACTTCATAAGCTTGACATTTTTCGGTACGTTCTCAGGGATCTCGCCCGTGTACCGCCAAAGAACCTGAAGAGATTGAGCCATTCAACAGAACATTTTAATCCAAAGCAACTTGTGGACATGGCTAGGTAATGACTTTTAAAAAGCGACAGTGAAAATTTTGTTTGTCTTACTGAAATACTATCGCACCGCCTCACCCATGATAATGGGATCCAGATGTTTTTCTGCCTCTAGCTAAAGCTATGCGTGCAACCTTCACTTAATTTACACTTTAACATGCTGGAAAAACCACTGGCCAAACTGGGTTTATAAAAAACCACATCCTTGACTGGGAGATGATGGGAATGGGCTCGTGTCACGCACCACACTGCTTGCACGGGAGGTACTGCTCAAAAAGCTTATCAGGCTTTGTATTACTATTTTAAACTTCTGGTTCCTTAAAATAACTGATTTGGGATGTGGGGCATCATTATATTTCTTAAAATTGTTTCTCACCCTCTGTGGGATCATACTGAAAGCATTGAAGAAGATCTCCGCTTTTTCTTTTGGCATAGAGGCGATGAGGGAACCAAGGGTGAACACCACAAACCCATCTTCTCCTGAACCCTCCACAAACTCCTCCACCTCCTACACAGAGAAAACAAGATGATTAATAAAACTACTGTATGCTTAAATAAAATCTCACGTTTTGAGGAGTGACATTGAATCATTGCACAGAAACAATTCAAGGAAAAGTTGCAAAAACATTTATAAATATTTGGACTTTCCCTTCGTTGCATTACTCATAATGTGTCCATTATGTTATTATACTATTATCATAACCGTCATTATTAAATAAGCATTACATCTTCCTTCTTGTGATTGGCTAAGATCACCACTCCTCAATCTTAGCACGCTATGCTAAAGCTTTCTCTATTATACTTACTTCCTTCTGCTTAAGATAATAAATGCTTGGTATCGTTCCTAAATTATGTCTCAGGGTTTGTAACCGCATACACCCAATACCAAAAAAGTCCAAATGTACTTTCCAGATTATATAACTGGAACAAGAATGTTGCTAGTTCAGTTTCATTATTTATGTTTCAGATTTGCAAAATGCAATGTAATTTAGTGTAAATGGTATAAAAAGTACCAAACCATTGTGCACTGTATAGTTTGCAAAGTCATTATATTGATAAAAAAAAGTAGGCTATAGTAGAATTCTAGGTATTGTCCTCTGGGAAGGAAGGGTGGCTAGCAAGAAAACAAACAAAGACAAAGAAACAGAAGGAGGGGTTTGCAAGAATACCATAGGCGCACAATGTTACCTTAGGCAACCATCGGTACCCTGGAGAAAAGAGTCAGATTACTACTGGTTATATCTGTACTGTATGTAGATAAACACATTTCATGTTAGGGCAAAGCACCAATGTCAAGGCTAAAATTGAACCTAAATTTGCTGATATGACAAATGACTTCCTATGAACAAATAAACAGACTGATCTCAGTACTGACCATTCCACAACCTAATCACATGCACCACACGCATTCAGGTACACACACACCTATGAGGTACCAGTATGTACCTGTGAGATAAATTAAATAAACCTTTGAGGTACGAATACTGTATAGTTACAAATATGTACTTTTTAAAGATATGCAGGTTGCAGTGACCACATCTGTGCCTTTTTTCTGAGAGTGCACCTTTCTGCATGATGGTAACAGCAAAACTAAAAATACTAAAACATATTTCACTTTACTTAAAAAATGCATAAAAAAACACTTAATTTCAAAAGTTACTCTCCAAATGGGGCTGCATGCAAAGCCTGCTGGGAACTACATATCCAATGCCTATTTAGTAATGTCAACAAAAATAATTTGACATTAAAATTAAAGGAACATTTCACTTTTTTTGAAAACATGCTCATTTTCCAACTCCCAGAGAGTTAAACATTTGATTCTTACCGTTTTGGAATCCATTCAGCTGACCTCCAGATCCGGCACTAGCATTTTTAGCATAGCTTAGCACAATCTATTGAATCTGATTAGACCATTAGCATTGCGTTAAAAATAACCAAGAGCTTCGACACTTTTCCCATCCAAAACTTGACCCCTCTGTAGTCACATCGTGCACCAAGAAAATTAAAAGATGTGATTTTTTAGGCAGATATGGCTAGGAACTAATAATCAAGGACTTTGCTGATGTAAAATGGCTACTAGAGGCGCAATGATATTACGCACTGCCAGAAAAAAATCCCCTGCTATTGATAGTAACCAAGGAGACTATTTTTGGGCAGTGCGTAATATCAAAATCGTAACTTTTAATTTTCCGCCGGTCTTAGTACACAATGTAACTACAGAAGAGTCAAGCTTTAAATAGGAAAAACATCGAAACTCCTTGGTTATTTTTTAGCGCGATGCCAATGGTCCAATCAAATTCAATAGACTGTGCCAAGCCATGCCAAAAGTGCCAGCGCCAGACCCGGAGATCAGCTGAATGGATTCCAAAACAGCAAAAATCGAACTCTAGAGGAGCTAAAAAATTAGCACATTTATAAAAAAAGTGGAATGTCCCTTTAAGTTAACTTAATTTTTACCAATTTAAGGTTAAATACTTTTTTAATTAATGATTTTTTTTATAAATTATTTAATTTTAGTTCACATAAGGATGCACTAACTAAACTAGTATATTAACACTATACTGTATATATATATATATATTAGTAAAAAGCCAGAGTTACATTGACAAGACCCTATGAAAAAAGTATATTTTGCAACAAGATAATTTGTTCATCCTGACGAATTAAAAGCAGAGATCCAAAATGTGTACTTCTGTTGACTTACTGCATCAAGTTTGGAGTGCTTGGCACAATTGATGCCTCCGATGAAAAACATATTTGGCATGAGAGGTCTGGGGTACTCAAAAGTGAAGTCGTATCTAAGCAACCAGATAGCTCCCCGGCCGATGAGCTCCTGGTACGTCACGTCCACATTCAGGTATCTTGCGGCAAGTTCATCGAAACTGCCGTACATTATTTTACACAGGCCGATCTCCACGCCACTCATGATAAAATTCTGAACGCGCTCTCCAAAGCTCATTTTGTCAGTGCTGCCCGAGTGAAACCGAGGTACAAACGATGGAGGAGAAGGACACTGTGAGGCCAAAATGTCAAGGCCGCAAGGCATCCCTCGCAGGAAGTAGACAGCAGGGAGACCGAGTGCCGTGGCGATAATAGGCCCACATGGCAGAAAAGGGTCAGTGAGCAGCACCTCAAAATTCTCCTTCCTCAGTTTCTCCATCAGAGGTTCGTTATAAAGAAGCGACTCGCAACATTGCACCTGTGTTCCCGTGAAGTTCATCAACCTTTCCATTTGGACCAAAATGTCGGACAGTGCAGGGCTACGTTCGAAGACGTCCTTTTGAAATCCTCTTAAGCTGGTGGACATTTGCTCCTGGGAAATCTGTACCGGGAAGGTCTCCGTCCGGAAGAGATCCGAACTCTTGATCAAGAGGTTAGTCTCAGGTACCAGGACTACGAGGTCGTGACCCCTCTTGGCCAGTTGGGTGGCCAACACCTTCATGCTGAGCCAGTGGCTGCCTTCGACAGGCATGACCAGGACCCGGCCACCCTGAACAGGCCTCACCCAGGCGCCCAGCCAAAGCAGCAGCAGCCCTGAACCGAGCCCCCACACCAAACCCTCCTTCAGCATTACTGGGTCTGTCTAAGACCATACACAAGCACTGAAAGAAAAGGAGAGACAAACTCCTCCCCCCAAAAAATGGGCTGTGTTTAAACTCTCTCGTGTGTGACTGAGAAACAAGAGAGAGAGAGAGAGAAAAGAAAGAGGGAATGAGTTCATGTGAATCTTCCAATTTTTCACGAGAAAAACATTTCCTGAAAGAGAAAGTCCTCTGCACTGCCAGGACAGTGTTACACAACATCCTATTAAAAAATCTTTAGTAAGTCACAAAATCTCATCTTTATATACTTCCAAAAGGCTCTGAAGAGGTCTATCTGATATCTATCATCTGTCTTGTATTGTAAAACGGGTCAAAGTTTAGTCTTGCAATCATCACTAAGTAACACAACAGCAATTTCAGAAAAGCCCGAAGTCTGCCTGCTTCAGGTCAAAAATAACAACTCCTACCTACACCCCCCACTTCCCCTCAAACCCAGCTCGCGTGAGAAGCTCACCACTCCTTTCCTTCCCATCTCCCTATGCTAATAAGATAACCTGACACACTTCATGCATTGCGTGCGAGAAGCATTCATGAACCATTTCAAAACAGTCTAACATCCACAGCATATTTTTCATCTTGTATGTGGTCATTGTATCTCACGACACATTCCATGTTCAACATACTGTTCATACTGTACATACTTGATTCAATAAAACAACTCATTACACTTTAATAAATATAATAACAACTGTGCGTGGTACCCATATTATTTGCTAATTGCATGTACTACCTTTGCAGCTTTAAAGAAATTAAAACATGTTTACATTAAAACATAAAAAACTAAAGTGTGTTGAAATGCATAGCTTTAATTGATGTGTTGCCGTGATTTTAACTGAAACAGTAAATCAGGGGTTATTTTGTTTACCTCACAGGAATCTGATGAGAAATTGAAGTGAAGAATGATGTCATAGAAATTACTCATCTGTAGCGGAAATGAGAGACTGTAGGGGTTTGAATGTATATCTACTAACAGAGATTTTCTTTTAACAGGGAAAATCTTGAATTACTTGAATTTACTATGGTACACACATGCACACGCACACACAGCTTTGCACGCAAGCACTTATGGCACGCACAGACCTTTGCACGCACACAGTCACGCACGCACGCACGCTTCCATGTTTTACTTCCATAAACCTAATGTCTTTTATACTGGACAAATTGTATATTCTTATCCCCTTCCCCAAATTCTAGGGGCATTCCTAGGATCAGATGGAATGAGAACATGACCCCACAAACACAGCAAATATTTTTAATTATGGAAAATTGCTTTCAGTCCTTTAGTTGTCCAGATTGATCTTTAACCACCTTTTTGGTGGGTTTTTTCCCCTTCACTTCTGCCTGTCATTTCCTCTTTCATTCTTCCTGTTGGTCAAGCCTTTTACTTTGTGTCTGTTCTTTTTTACATTCCCATTTTTTAATCCCGATGCAATCACTTTGTGTTGTCAACAGTGCCACCTGCAGGCCGGAACACATACTGTACTGTTTAAAAACTCGACACAGGCTTACAGGCGCTTTTGACAGAATAAACCACTCGTAAAATCACCAAAGTTCTACCGCACACAGACGGTTTTTGTGACTTGGAAAACACCTTAGAAGTAATGATAATAAAATCGATTACATTTGTGAATTAAAAGTTTTTTATCTTTAAAGATCAGAGGCGTACGCACCTTTGTATTCAAAGTATAATACACACAAACAAAAGCCGAACACTACAACTAGGGCCAGAGTATAACCAAGTAAGACAAAGTTACCCATTTAAAGCCTCGTGCAAACTCTTGCAATATGGTTACACAACATTTGTATTACTCGCTGCCAGCCAGACACAACACTAAACAGCTGGACTGAGCTCAAGCATGGAACTACAAGACAGAGAGAACAGTGACCCCTGTCGGAGTTTCCTGGAACAACATTTTGAAAAATACTGGATTTTTATTTATTTAACTGGATTTTATATATTTGTATTATGTAAAACATACGCTCTCTCTTTTATTTGTAATTTTTTTCATATAAACAACAATTACTTATTTGTTTAAATTCTTTAGCTAAAAACTATAAAAGAAATCCATACAATGTACTTTTGTCAGTGGATTCCTTATTTCACAGTTAATTCCTCTTATAAGCACCATAATGGGCATCATCGGTTTGGGGGGAAGTCCAGGATGAAATCATACCGCATCAGCCAAACAGCAGCACTGCTCAGGATCTCCATCCAAGTTTCGTGTAAGGAATCGTGGGACATAAGATGGAGGGTTTGGGCAAGCTATGGCCGTAGCATCAATCGCCCTTAATATGTACATGGCTGATAGTGAAAGATTATATGCCAGTACGGGCCCTATTGTAAAAGGCTGGATCCGTTAAAACAGCATCAAACTTTTGCTCTCTTAGTAAGTCAATCAACTCCTGGGTCTTGAAGAGACTTTTAGCTGTAAAGGGATCAAATTCAAATATCATCTTCATCTGGTTCACCTTTCATCAGGAGAGAATATTCTGCTGTTATTTGATTAAACAAATCCCTGCTGTACGAGACAGGAAACTTTTTTTGTGACGTAATGTTTACATGGACCCACATGCAAGCTTATCTCTGGGATCACCACGATTACTGTGTGATCCCATTTCTTTTGCCACAGCCTTTACTCATGTCCAGTGACTTCCATCTAGAGGAACCACTAATAGTTTCCCAGTCTAACCATTCTTCCCAGTAGCGGAGTCTTTTCCAGCTCCGCAAAACAAATTATATTGACCACCACATAAAAAATGCTCTGCAGTCCATCTTTTAACACAAAGCTATTCTCATCTTCTGCCGATATGCAACTATACATCTGAACTACTACGTGTCTATTTGTTTTACCGCTGTATTTGCTAATAATTCAACAACTGGTTTTCCCATTATTATTAGACAATAGAGCATTGTAACCATGGATGTTTGAACTATGTTCAATGATACAACAAAGCAGTTCAAGGATAGATCCACAGATGCAAGGACAACTAAAGTGCCCCATAAATAAAGCCAACGTCATCTTTGTGCACTGCAAAAAAATGACTTTCTTACTTAGTATTTTTGTCTTGTTTTCAGTAGAAATATCTAAAAAATCTTAAATTAAGATGCTTTTTCTTGATGAGCAAAATGACCTAAGTAAATAAGTCTAGTTTTAAGACAAATAATATACAATTTAAGTGAAATTGTTCTTAAAACAAGCAAAATTATCTGCCAATGGGGTGAGAGAAAAAATTGTGAAATAAGATTTCTTTTAAGTAAAATTTTCTCACTCCATTGACAGATATTTTTGCTTGTTTTAAGCACAAATTCATTTAAATTGTATATTTTTTGTCTAAAAACTAGTATTATTTTCTTAGGTCATTTTGCTTATCAAGAAAACACATCTTGATTTAAAAATTTTTAGATATTTCTACTGAAAACAAGACAAAAATAACTAAGTAAGAAAGTCATTTTTTTGCAGTGTGTCTTAATTTTAACATCACTAAAGACGATTAATCTTACAGCCCTCGATTTGTGTCTCTACTAGGTGATTTTTTTTTCCTTTACATTATTCCTTATTTTCTTTAAAAATTCCACACAGGATTTGCAAAGTACTTAGATCTGCCAGTTTAGCTACCATTCTTGAAAGAATGAGTTAACAGCTTGTAACATACAAAGGTAACCACTTAGTCGCTATAAAATGGAGAGAAAAGTCTCAATACCTACAATACAACCACAAAGACAGTCAGTGAATGACTTGGTACAAAGTCTCTTTTGCTTAACTGGATGAGATCCAAGACCTTTGTCTCTTTAAATCCTCCTGGAATAACGTTCAAAATACAACAGAGAAATGGTTTTAAAGAAAACGAGCGATAGTCAATAGTGATATAGCCTACTAAATAATGGTTTTAACTACAAATAGATCTTAGTACCTTTTAAAGAGACACTCCACTTTAAAAAAAAAACATGCTTATTTTCCAGCTCCCCTAGAGTTACACATTTAATTTTTACCGTTTTGGAATCCATTCAGCTGATCTCCGGGTCTGGCGGTACCACTTTTAGCATACCTTAGCACAATCCATTAAATCTGATTAGACCATTAGCATCGCGCTCAAAATTAATCAAAGAGTTTCGATATTTTTTGTATTTTAAAACTTGACTCTTCTGTAGTTACATTGCATATTAAGACTGACAGAAAATTAAAAGTTGCATTTTTTTAGGCCGAGATGGCTAGGAACTATACTCTCATTCTGGCATAATAATCAAAGACTTTGCTTCTGTAACATGCCTGCAGCAGGCGCAATGATATTACACACTGCCCGAAAATAGTCCCCTTGGTTACTTTCAATAGCAGGGGACTACTTTCAGGCGCTGCGTAATATCATTGCGCCTGCTGCAGCCATTTTTTGTGCTATGCTAATGGTCTAATCAGATTCAATGGATTACGCTAAGCTATGCTAAAAGTGGTACCGCTAGACCTGGAGATTGGCTTAAAATAATGTCTTGTGGTGTGATAAAGATGACGCAACAGCCTGTGTAAATTCAGCACGTTGTGCGAGGATACCCAAAACAACAATGGTCGCCTACAAGACGGTGCTTGTGTTGCTCAAAATCCTTTTTATTAACGCTTCTCCAAAGTTTACAATCTTTTGGTGTTTTATAGTCCAGGGTCACTTGTACTGAATAAAAAAACGCAACACTATGATGCAAGCAACATGTCTAGAAAATACTCAATTTTGGTGACCAGTTTGTTTTTTAAAGTATAAGTAAGTATATACACACACACAAATGCCAAGCACTACTAAAACTAGAGCCAAGGTAAAACAACTTATGTTTTATAACCCAGTAAGAGCCAGTGACCTAGTCAAAGCCAGATGCAAATTTCTGCAAAAGACAGTGTGGGTTACAATATTTTCATTTTTATCATTTCCTCCCTCCCAGTCAGAGACAACACTAACAGCAGGACTGCAACTTGTTTAACAGGGAGTGACCCCAGTCCAATTTACACATTCACAAATATCTAGCTATTTTATTAATGTTCTCTATTTAGTATCTTTTCTTTTCTATAAAAACAAAGGAAATCCTTACAAATGTACCTTTGTCAGTGGATTCCTTATTTCACAGTTAATTCCCCCTATAAGCACCGTGTTGGGCATCATTGGTTTGGGGAACTCCAGGGTGAAATCATACCGCATCAACCAGATGGCAGCACTGCTCAGGATCTCCATCACGCTCACATCGCTCTGAATAAAGTTGGATGTTATTTCCTCATAGGGCCCGTACATCATCTTACAGAGCGGCACTTCCAACATGGTTGCAAACATGTTAACCACACGCTGACCAAAGGTCATACGATCTGTGTTAAGTGTAAAAAAACGTGGCACATAAGATGGAGGGTTGGGGCAACCATCAAGGCCACACGGCATCGCCCTTAACATGTACACTGCTGGTACCGAAAGATTATAAGCCAGTATGGCCCCTATGGGTAAGACAGGATCCGTTAAAACAGCATCAAACTTTTGCTCTCTTAGGAAGTCAATCAACTCCTGGTTCTTGAAGAGACTTTCAGCTGTAGACGCCATTAAATCAAACATCTTCTTCATCTGGTTCATCTTTGACACGACGCTCATAACAAAGGAATCTTCCAACGTTGTCATTCGATGAGAATATTCTGCTGTTATTTTACTAAACATTTCCTGGCTGTATGAGACAGGAAACTTTTTTGTGATGTAGTGTTTACCTGGACCCATACGCATGCTGATCTCTGGCATCACCACGATTACTGTGTGACCCCTGCGGCCCATTTCTTCTGCCACAGCCTTTACTCCTGTCCAGTGACTCCCATCTAGAGGAACCACTAATAGCTTCCCAGCCCAATCATTTGTCCCAGCAGCCTCAGTATGTTTCAGCAAAATTATACTGCCCACCAGATAGAAAAATATTCTGCAGGCCATTTTTAACGTAAAGCTCTTCTGTCCTACTGCCGACGTGCACCTTTACCTCTGAGTCTGTTTGTCTTACTGCTGTGTGTGCAAAAGTTCAAACGCTTGCTTTTACAATTATTATCAAATAGATAGCAAGGACACTGATGGCACATAGATTGGCTTTCAGTCGGTTAGTGGCTAGATATATGAAGTAGGAGGGATCTTTTAAATACACTCCCGGACAAAAGTCTTGTCGCTTGTGTACAAATTGACCTAAAGTGCCGCTAAAATATATTTCTAATCAAGATTTGTTTTCAAGAAATGGCTAATTTGAATCCCAACAGCTTTTGTAATAATGTTTCAGTGCAAAAACTGTCAAAAAGTATTCTAATATTCACAGCTTGGCAAAGCCCATTGAGTCCATTTTTGCAAAGACAAAAGTGTTGTCGCCGTGTTATATAAGCTTAACTTGTGACTAATAATGGATCAATTAGGTCTCAGTTGTGTATAAAAAGAACCCCAGTACACTAGACCTTCTTATCAACTGCAACTAGACCTCGGCAAACATGCCTAATATTCACCCTGTGACTAAAAGTTTTGATTATCAAGAGGCTGAAGACCAGATGCAATGCTGATGTGGCAAACACCTTCAAACCTTCAATTTAATGGTTCTTATGGGAATTGCATTGGCTTTAATGAAAATTATAGTGGTCTTTGTGGGTCTTTACTGGTAATGTGTTGGGTTCTATTAGTGGGAGCTTATCTGGCGGATGGGAACCTACGTGTTCTTAATGTCAAAAAACTTTATTTACACCTGTGTCGTTACAACAGAATGCAGCAGACACACTCACCTTATGTTTTCTATAAATTCATTATCCTGCCTCATTAAAACATAAACATTGCAAATAACATCCGAAGTAACAATTAATTTACGTACACATATCTTAAAAATTAATCTTGTGTGACTTATATGCTGTAAACTGGGTGAATTTAGATCATGATAAGTCAATGACGCATGGCATAGCAAGATGGCAGCTCGAACTTTTCCGGTGGCTTTACCTCGCTGTTACATAAAGCGTTCTATGCGTAATCCAGTCATTTATAGCTATCAGTGATGAAAACCCAGCTAAAGTCATTTTTTACTGTTTTTTACATAAAACCATGATAACCTTGATTTCTTTATTATTGACTGAGTAAGGTCATGTCAGATTGAAATCAAACTTTGATGCTTCCAACCTCAGAATTAGATTATAAGACTTAAGCCTGAATTTCACAGACAGGGTAAAAAATATATTTTTATCATTCCCTTCCTGCACACTAACAGCTGGACTAAGCTGATGTTTATCTTCAGGCCTGAAACTACAACAGAGAGAACAGTGACCCCTAGAGATTTTTCTGAAATAACATTTACCAATAAACTGGATTTTATTTATTTAACTGAATTTTCTTGATATCATTTTTTTCATGTTTTCTATTTTTGTCTTTATGTAAAAAACTGTAATTATTTTCATATAAGCACCAATCCCTTCTTTCATTTCTTTACTATAAAAACAAAGTAAATCCTTACAATGTACCTTTGTCAGTGGATTTCTAATGTCACAGTTAATTCCTCCTATAAGCACCATATTGGGCATCATTGGTTTGGGGAACTCCAGGGTGAAATCATACCGCATCAGCCAAACAGCAGCACTGCTCAGGATCTCCATCAAGCTCACATCTCTCTGAATAAAGTTGGATTTTAATTCCTCAAAGGGTCCGTACATCATCTTACAGAGCGGCACTTCCAGCATAGTTACTAGCATGTTAACCACACGCTGACCAAAGGTCATACGATCTATGTTTCGTGTAAGGAAGCGTGGGACATAAGACGGAGGGTTGGGGCAAGCTGTAGCTGTAGTATCAAGGCCACACGGCATCCCCCTTAACATGTTCACCACCGGTACTGAAAGATTATACGCCAGTATGGGCCCTATCGGCAAAGCTGGATCCGTTAAAACTGCATCAAACTTTTGCTCTCTTAGGAAGTCAATCAACTCCTGGTTATTGAAGAGATTTTCCGCTATAGAGGCCACAAATTCAAACATCTTCTTCATCTGGTTCACCTTTGACACGACGCTTATCAGGAGGGAATCCTCTGAGGTTGTAACATCATGAGAATTTACTTGCATCATTTGATTGAAAAAATCCCGGCTGAATGGGACAGGAAACATTTTTGTGATGTAATGTTTACCTGGACCCATACGCATGCTGATCTCTGGCATCACCACGATTACTGTGTGACCCCTGCGGCCCATTTCTTCTGCCACAGCCTTTAGCCCTGTCCAGTGACTTCCATCTAGAGGAACCACTAATAGCTTCCCAGTCCAATTATTCGTCCCAGCAGCGCGAGTCTGTTCCATGGCCGCAAAACAAATTAAACTGACCACCAGATATAAAAATGCTCTGTAGTCCATCTTTTCGCTTAGCTATCCGCCTGCCACTGCACAACTTTACATCTGTGTGTCGGTTTGTCTTACTGTGTACAAAAGTTCAAATGGTTGCTTTACTAGTTATTATCATAAAGATAGCAAGTAAAGCAATGGCATATAGATTGCTTTCCAGCCTGTTAGTGGCTTATTATGAAAGGTGGGAGGGATCTTTTAAACCAATAAACAATTTTCTAGTATTAGAAAGCTTAAATTGATTATTCAAAAGTATACAAAGGAAGCAAATGTCTTTGTACAAAGTAAATCTGTCAAAAAAAAAGACGAATATACTGGTTGTCTGCTGCACCTCAATGCTTTGTTCTAGATGTTTGAACTTTGTTCAAGGAAAAACTAAACTGCAACACCATGATGCAGCAGTTTTTCTCTAACAGAGCTGTTTTCTAGTTTTCTCATGATTTACAAGATAAAGATACCACTTTAGCTTTGACTTGAAAATTTAATAAAAGTTTAAAAGCAACCCTTTCGGCCACTTCCACACCAGGAAGTGTCTGCACAAATAGTTTACATTTCAGATTGTAAAATTATTTTTACCCTGTCTGTGAAATCCAGGCTTACGTCTCATCATCTAATTCTGACCTCAAGAACATCAAAATTTGATTTCAATCTGATCTTAAAAAAATGACTCTCTTACATTGTATTTTTGTCTTGTTGTCAGTACAAATATCTAAAAATTATTAAATCAATGGGGTATAAAAATAATCTTGAAATAAGTAACATTTTCTTAAAAAATCTTCTTATTTTTTTACCCCATTGGGAGATTTATTTGCTTGTTTTAACCTCCTACAGAGTATATACAGACCCAAAGCACACTACATAAAGAAATCAATTTGTATTAAAAGTATAGATAAGTACACACACACACACACACACACACACACACACACACACACACACACACACACACACACACACACACACACACACACACACACACACACACAAATGTTAAGCACAACTAAAACTAGAGCCAAAATACAACAATATATGTTTTATAACCCAATAAGGCCAGTGACCCGGTCAAAGCAAAACTGCAAAAGAGAGTGTGGGTTTTAACGTGACCCTGCGTGTGAAAACCCAGCTAAAGACATTTTTTTAGATTTACAGTTTTCTACATAAAAACTTTATTTTACATAGAAATAATAATATAAAGAACATTCTGTGAAAGCATAACCTTGGAATCAAATTTTTATGCTCTTAATCTCAGAATTAGATTATAAGACTTTAGTCTGCATTTCACAGACAGGGTCACAAATATCTTATTTTCCTCAAACCCTCTCTGCCAGATGCAACACTGAACTAGGCTGATGTTCACCATCAGGAAACCACAATTATAAGAGAGACAACAGTGACCCCCGTTGAGATTTTTCTGGAACAACATTTACTTCTAAACTGGATTTTATTGATACTGGTTTTCTATTGTGTCTTTAAGTTACAAACACTGTAATTATTTTTATTTATGCACCAATCACCCGTTTAATTTTTCTACTATAAAAACAAATTAAATCTTTACAATGTAGCCTACCTTTGTCAGTGGATTTCTAATGTCACAGTTAATTCCCCCTATAAGCACCATATTGGGCATCAATGGTTTGGGGAAGTCCAGGGTGAAATCATACCGCATCAGCCAAACAGCAGCACTGCTCAGGATCTCCATCAAGCTCACATCTCTCTGAATAAAGTTGGATTGTATTTCCTCAAAGAGTCCGTACACAATCTTACAGATCGGCACTTCCAGCATAGTTACTAGCATGTTAACCACACGCTGACCAAAGGTCATACGATCTATGTTTCGTGTATGGAAGCGTGGGACATAAGACGGAGGGCTGGGGCAAGATATAACTCTAGGATCAAGGCCACACGGCATCCCCCTTAACATGTTCACCACCGGAACTGAAAGATTATACGCTAGTATGGGCCCTATTGGCAAGACTGGATCCGTTAAAACAGCATTAAACTTTTGCTCTCTTAGGAAGTCAATCAACTCCTGGTTCTTGAGGAGACTTTCAGCTGTAGAGGCCACAAATTCAAACATTTTCTTCATCTGGTTCACTTTTGACACGACGCTCATCAAGAGGGAATCCTCTGAGGTTGTAACATGATGAGAGCTTTCTGACATCATTTGATTGAAAAAATCCCGGCTGTATGGGACAGGAAACATTTTTGTGATGTAATGTTTACCTGGACCCATACGCATGCTGATCTCTGGCATCACCACGATTACTGTGTGACCCCTGCGGCCCATTTCTTCTGCCACAGCCTTTAGCCCTGTCCAGTGACTTCCATCTAGAGGAACCACTAATAGTTTCCCAGTCCAATTATTCGTCCCGGCAGCGTAAGTCTGTTCCAGGCCCGCAAAACAAATTAAACTGACCACCAGATATAATAATGCTTTGTAGTCCATCTTTTAAGCATAGATGTCTGTGTGCCACTGCGCAACTTTACATTTGTGTGTTGGTTTGTCTTACTGCTGTGTGTTCAAAAGTTTAAATGGATGTTTAAATAGTTATTATCGTAAGGAGAGCAAGTAAAGCAAAGGCACATGGACTGCCTTCAAGCCTGTTAGTGGCTTATTATGAAAGGTGGGAGGGATCTTTTAAACCAATGAACAATTAGTATTATTAGAAAAGCTTAAATGTATTATTCAAAAGAAAGCAAATGTCTTTGTACAAAGTAAATCTGTCAAAAAAAAATTTGACCGATATACTGGTTGTCCCCTGCAAGACATGTCAGGGTAATGATCACAATAACGCCAATGTAAACAAGACACCATTCCCTCATGGCTTTGTTCTAGATGTTTGAACTTTGTTCAAGGATAAAACTAACCTGCAACGCATGATTCAGCAGTTTTTCCCTAACAGCTGTTTTCTAGTTTTCCCATTATTTACAAGATAAAGATACCACTTTATCTTTGACTTGAAAATTTAATAAAGTTTAAAAGCAACTTGTTCAGGGACTTCCACAACAGGAGCCTCACAATCTAATTCTTACATCAGGAGCATCAGCGTTTGATTTCAATCTGATCTTACTCAAATATTAAAGATATCAAGGTTATATTTTTACAGATTGTTCTTTACATTATGTACAGATCATGACTTTAGCTGTAAAATGTATGCATTTATTCTTGCACGTACCTTAGTTAGAGAGCTTTTCACTGCACAGTTAATTCCCCCTATTAGGACCGTGTTGGGCATCCTTGGTTTAGGAAACTCCAGGGTGAAATCATACCGCATAAGCCATATTGCACCACTGCGCAGAATCTCTGTCAGACTCACATCTCTCTGTAGGAAACGAGACGCCACGTTCTCACTAGACCAGTATGACACTTTGCAGACAACAGGTTCCACAATGCTAACTAAGGCGTTTAGCACACGCTGGTGGAAAGACATACGGTCTGAGTTTTTTGTAAAGAACCGTGGGACGTAAGAAAGAGGTTCTGGACAGGCCGTGGCAGTCGAGTCTAGTCCACAGGGTAGGCCTCGTAGCATATATACGGCGGGTAAAGAGAGATTATAAGCCAGTATGGCACCAGTTGGCACAGTTGGGCTGGTGAGAACGGCATCAAAGTTCTGCTTTCTCAGGTAATCGACCAGCTCTTTGTTAAACAGGAGACTCTCAGCTGTGACTATTTGGAAGTTCACAAATTTCCTTATGTTACTAATTTTGGTGCTGATCTTCTCCAACAATGGTAGCTCTTTGTTCACAACAGCATTCCGGGCTGGGAGCTCCTCCAGTTCTTCCTGTCCATACGGAACCGGGAACATTTTGGTCGTGTAGTGTTTTCCGGGTCCAAGTCGTATACTGACCTCTGGAATGACCACCGTCACTTTGTGACCCCTGCGGCCCATCTCCTCTGCAACAGCCTTGACGCCAGTCCAGTGGCTTCCGTCCATGGGAACCACTAAGAGTTTACCAGTCCAACCAGTTTTTTCAGGCTGTGTCTTTTCTCCCACAGATGCAAAGGTGACCATGAAGTGCCCCAAAAACACAGCCAATGTCCATTTCATCTTCACGCCACCAGTTTTAAAAATTTCTAAAGAGTGCAGGTCTTGCATTAATCTATTTGCATCTTTCCCCTTCAATGTGCTTCAAAAATAAATAAATTGATTAAGCCTTGTATTTTGAATGAATTCCATGCAGGATTACCAATGTAGACTTTGTGTACAAAGTCCTGCCCATCTTTTGCCTTATTGGCTAAGATCCATGACCTTTGTCTCGTTTTACCTCCAGCCTGAATTTGCCTACAAGCTGAGAGTGAAGGGGGGATATGTGGTCTTCACATTTCAAATTAAACAGCATTTTGCCCATACTTTCTCATATATTACATACATTGTATAACACAATCAAACAAATTGGATCAAGCCACATTGTTCTGTTATAATTTAGCAAGCAGTTTGAATAAAAGTGAGAAACAATCCTGTTAAAACCAACAGAAACCATCACCGAAGTTTAATGGATTTAATGGTTAAAATGGGAATTTTATATTGGGTTTTAATGTAAACTATACTCTGGTTTAGGTGTTATTCTGTTAATGGGTTGGGTTCTGTTACAGAATGTTTTATTGGTTCCCATCCAGCAGATAACATAAATTTGTAAGCTACTAAAATAAGTAATGTTGTAATGGTTTTTATTGTAAACAACAATACGATCTGTAATGGAAACCCTTAGAATTTGTAGGAGTTATTTCTGCAAGTAAGTTAGAGGGGCAGTTAACTGAGCTGTGTTGTTAAGTCATGCTTCAAACTCAATGCTGTTTTGCAAAGTCATGCTTCAAACTCAATTTCTCTAATGACACAGCATGCTAGTAGTAATCCATTGTTAACACATCACGCCTCACCTGTTCCCGAGCATGCGCGCGTCACATCTATCTCCAAAGCATGCGTAGATAGTCGAGTTACAATCGCAATAAAATGCAGTAACCGACGAGGAGGTACTCCAGGGCTATGCTTCTACAGAGACGAACCCCTAAAGAAGAGGAATTTTAAAAAAACATAGGTGCCTCTGTCCCCAGTTAGGGTTATTTAAATCAGTGTTTCCCAAACCTGGTCCCTCCCAAAAAGTTTTAGATGTCTCCTTATTTAACGCACCTGATTTAACCTTGTTAGGGAGACATTTGGAAAGCGCAATGTAAACTGCCGCTTTTTTGCCCGCCAAACAGTTACGTGACTAAAATAGGCTTGTAGGACTTTATGCGGCGCCGCAGGAAACGACAGCCGGATGGCGTCAAACACTGCGAGAGCGATTCGAGAAATCATACGGAGGAGTCTGCTTTAAATTGCTCTCGCGGAACTTTGACGTCATACGCCTGTCGGTGCTTGAGGCTGTGCGGCCGTCTGATGTGTGTGAGCATTCAAAAAAGAGGTTCCATACCAAATAATTGATAATGTAAGCGGTCTTATCCTTGCCTAAAGCTAAGGATTTTGCTATGTCGGAGTCCGGAAACATATTTCGAAACAGCTCTCAAATGCCTTCGTTCAAATTGAAAAATTGGTGTTTAGTTGCCCCCCCAAAAAATATTTTAAAAGTCTAGTCATTCAGGGCTCCAGACAAACTTTTGTTATTAGGAGCACTGTAGCCCCTGACTGAAAATTTTAGGAGTGCAAGCAAAAAATTTAGGGCATACCTAAAATCAGCCTGCAGTGCAATTATTCCCATTTTTCCCAAAATAACTATTACTGAAAAATACGAAATAGACTTAACTCTATGCAGTTGCTGCACATGTCATTATGCACAATTGATGAAACTTTACTGGTAATGTGTTGGGTTCTATTAACGGGATCTTATCTGGTGGATGGGACCATACTTAAATCCTATGGAAATAAGACCCAAAGCACACTACATAAAGAAATGTTGTAATGGTTTTAAGGGAAATCAGGTGATAATTTAATAGTGATTGATCTTCACAATGTAGCCTACCTTTGTCAGTGGATTTCTAATGTCACAGTTAATTCCCCCTATAAGCACCATATTGGGCATCAATGGTTTGGGGAAGTCCAGGGCGAAATCATACCGCATCAGCCAAACAGCAGCACTGCTCAGGATCTCCATCAAGCTCACATCTCTCTGAATAAAGTTGGATTGTATTTCCTCAAAGAGTCCGTACACAATCTTACAGAGCGGCACTTCCAGCATAGTTACTAGCATGTTAACCACACGCTGACCAAAGGTCATACGATCTATGTTTCGTGTATGGAAGCGTGGGACATAAGACGGAGGGCTGGGGCAAGATATAACTCTAGGATCAAGGCCACACGGCATCCCCCTTAACATGTTCACCACCGGTACTGAAAGATTATACGCCAGTATGGGCCCTATTGGCAAGACTGGATCCGTTAAAACAGCATCAAACTTTTGCTCTCTTAGGAAGTCAATCAACTCCTGGTTCTTGAGGAGACTTTCAGCTGTAGAGGCCACAAATTCAAACATTTTCTTCATCTGGTTCACCTTTGACACAACGCTCATCAGGAGGGAATCCTCTGAGGTTGTAACATGATGAGAATTTTCTTCCATCATTTGATTGAAAAAATCCTGGCTGTAAGGGACAGGAAACATTTTTGTGATGTAGTGTTTACCTGGACCCATACGGATGCTGATCTCTGGCATCACCACGATTACTGTGTGACCCCTGCGGCCCATTTCTTCTGCCACAGCCTTTAGCCCTGTCCAATGACTTCCATCTAGAGGAACCACTAATAGCTTCCCAGTCCAATTATTCGTCCCAGCAGCGTGAGTCTGTTCCAGCGCCGCAAAACAAATTAAACTGACCACCAGATATAAAAATGCTCTGTAGTCCATCTTTTCAGCATAGAGGTCCGTCTGCCACTGCGCAACTTTACATCTGTGTGTTGTTGGTTTGTCTTACTAGTGTGTGTTCAAAAAGTTTAAATGAATGTTTAAACAGTTATTATCGTAAGGAGCGCAAGTAAAGCAATGGCACATAGACTGCCTTCCAACCTGTTAGTGGCTTATTATGAAAGGTGGGAGGGATCTTTTAAACCAATGAACAATTTTATAGTATTATTAGAAAGGCTTAAATGCATTATTCAAAAGAAAGCAAATGTCTTTGTACAAAGTAAATCTGTCAAAAAAAATTTTGACCGATATACTGGTTGTCCGCTGCAAGACATGTCAGGGTAATGATTACAATAACGCCAATGTAAACAAGACACCATTCCCTCATGGCTTTGTTCTATATGTTTGAACTTTGTTCAAGGATAAAACTAACCTGCAACGCATGATTCGGCAGTTTTTCCCTAACATAGCTATTTTCTAGCTTTCCAATTATCTACAAGAAAAAGACACCACTTTAGCTTTGACTTGAAAATTTAATAAAGTTTAAAAGCAACCCGTTCAGGGACTTCCACAACAGGAGCCTCACAATCTAATTCTTACATCAGGAGCATCAACGTTTGATTTCAATCTGATCTTACTCAAATATTAAAGATATCAAGGTTATATTTTTTCAGATTGTTCTTTACATTATGTACAGATCATGACTTTAGCTGTAAAATGTATGCATTTATTCTTGCACTTACCTTAGTTAGAGAGCTTTTCACTGCACAGTTAATTCCCCCTATTAGGACCGTGTTGGGCATCATTGGTTTAGGAAACTCCAGGGTGAAATCATACCGCATTAGCCATATTGCACCACTGCGCAGGATCTCTGTGATACTCACATCTCTCTGTAGGAAACGAGATGCCATGTTCTCACTAGACCAGTATGTCACTTTGCAAAGCACAGGTTCCACAATGCTAACTAAGGCGTTTAGCACACGTTGGCGGAAAGACATCCGGTCTGAGCTTTTTGTAAAGAACCGTGGGACGTAAGAAAGAGGTTCTGGACAGGCCGTGGCAGTCGAGTCTAGTCCACAGGGTAGGCCTCGTAGCATATACACGGCGGGTAAAGAGAGATTATAAGCCAGTATGGCACCAGTTGGCACAGCTGGGCTGGTGAGAACGGCATCAAAGTTCTGCTTTCTCAGGTAATCGACCAGCTCTTTGTTAAACAGGAGACTCTCAGCTGTGACTCTTAGGAAATCCACAAAGCTCATCATGTTACTGATTCTGGTGGTGATCTTCTCCATGAAAGGTAGCTCTTTGCTCACAGCAGCATTCCGGGCTTGGAGCTGCTTCAGTTCTTCCTGTCCATATGGAACCGGGAACATTTTGGTAGTGTAGTGTTTTCCGGGTCCAAGTCGTATACTGACCTCTGGAATGACCACCGTCACTTTGTGACCCCTGCGGCCCATCTCTTCTGCAACAGCCTTGACGCCAGTCCAGTGGCTTCCGTCCATGGGAACCACTAAGAGTTTACCAGTCCAACCAGATTTTCCAGGCTGTGTCTTTTCTCCAACAGATGCAAAGGCGACCAAGAAGTGCCCCAAAAACACAGCCAATTTCAATTTCATCTTCACGCCACCAGTTTTAAACATCACTAAAGAGTGCAGGTCTTGCAGTAATCTATTTGCTTCTTTCCCCTTCAATGTGCTTCAAAAATAAATAAATAGATTAAGCCTTGAGTGAATTCCAGGCAGGATTACCAAAGTAGACTTAGATCTGCAAGTTTAGTGACCATTCAAAAAAGTAAACATAAGAAAAACAAGTTAACAGGCAACTTGTACATTGGTAACCACTTACAGTAGGCACTTCAGCTGAGATGGAGGGGAAGTGTGTCAATAAATACAATCAGTGATCACAATGACTAATCATAGCCTAGCACTGAAGGATTTAGGTACAAAGTCCTGTTCATCTTTTGCCTTATTGGCTGAGATCCATGACCTTTGTCGTGTTTTACCTCCAGCCTGAATTTGCCTACAAGCAGAGAGAGAAGGGGGGATATGTGGTCTTCACATTTCAAATTAAACAGATTTTGCCCATACTTTCTCATATATTACATACATTGTATAACACAAGCAAACAAATTGGATCAAGCCACATTGTTCTGTTATAATTTAGCAAGCAGTTTGAATAAAAGTGAGCAACAATCCTGCTAAAACCAACAGAAACCATCACCGAAGTTTAATGGATTTAATGGTTAAAATGGGAATTGTATATTGGTTTTTAATGTAAACTATGCTGGTTTAGGTGTTATTCTGTTAATGGGTTTGGGTTCTGGTACAGAATGTTTTATTGGTTCCCATCCAGCAGATAACAAAGTTGTACTAAAATAAGTTATGTTGTAATGTTTTTTTATTGTAAAAAAAAATATATATATATCTGTAATGGAAACCATTAGAATTTGTATTCAGCAGGTAAGTTAGAGGGGCAGTTAACTGAGCTGTGTTGTTAAGTCATGCTTCAAACTCAATGCTGTTTTGCAAAGTCATGCTTTAAACTCAATTCCTCTAACGACACAGCATGCCAGTAATCAATTGTTCACACAGCAAGCCTCACCTGTTCGAGCACGCGCGCGTCACATCTGTCTCCAAAGCATGCGTAGAGTCGAGTTACAATCGCAATAAAATGCATTAACCGACGAGGAGATACTCCAGGGCTATGCTTCTACAAAGATGAACCCCAAAGGAAGAGGAATTTGTGAACTTTGTGTCATAAACATATGTGCCTCTGTCCAGTTAGGATTATTTAAATCAGCGTTTCCCAATCCTGGTCCGAGGACGCCCTCCCAAACAGTTTTAGATGTCTCCTTATTTAACACACCTGATTTAACGAATCATCTTGTTAGGGAGACATTTAGCAACTGCCGCTTTTTTGCCCGCCAAACGGTTACGTGACTAAAATAGTCCTGTAGGACTCTTGTAAGAGTTTTTTTTAACCTTTAAAATAATGCTTCCAAAACATTTTCAGTCGTTCATCCACTCTAAACAGGGTGAACAGCACTTTCACATTCGCTTTGCAGCCCTCTATCGGCCAAAACCGCACTAAAGAAGTTTCCAACCGTCGGGTAGCGGTCCTGTAGTCCGAGTGAATATTACAAAAACTTGCTTTACGGCAGACCTACAATCCAATCAGAGCCAGCTATGGCTCAGTATTTATGACAGTGGGTAATGGACAATTACGCTTCTAACCTGTAGGGGGAGCAAAGAGCAAAAACTCTTTGGTGTTGCTTTAAATTGCTCTCGCGGAACTTTGACGTCATCCACCTGTCGGTTCTTGAGGCGCTGCGGCATAATTACATTCGCAATTGTTAAGCATATTACAATAATTTACGATTAGGTAAGAATAACTTAATCACTGATAATATTCTGAAGTAAGACAATTTTGATAACGCATAAAGACAAATGCGACCTCCGAATGTTGCAACCTTTCATTTGAGAAACGTCCTCCATGTGACTTGCCGTCTTAGACGCGTGCGCGCGTCCGTTAGGTCCAGTGTCCCTTTGTAATTTTAAGTTTGAAAATTATATGGGTGCCCTATTTTCAGTCGATATGCCAGATGGTGTATTTTACATTAAAAGCATCCATAACATTGTACATTTCTGACATAAAGCTAATTCTTTCATAAATTTAAATTAGGAGGAGACAAAATAAACAAAAATCACAGATGTAAAGAAAACAAAGGTTGGGTATTGACATTTTAATTACTATAAATGTATATATATAATTTACATGATTAGGCAGAACAAGGATTTTCTCAGTCATCAGTGCATAAATAAAAAACAACAACATCACTTTAATAAAAACTAAGTGAATAATTACAATATATTTTATTATTGTATTATTTTTATAATAACTTAAGTTAAATACTTTAAGGACAGATACTGATTTATCTTGTTTTAAGGCGGAGTGCACAATGTTTGAAAGCCAATGTTGATATTTGAAATCACCTAAACAAACACGCCCCTACCCCAATAGCATCTGGACCTTCTTTTAAAAGACCCGCCCCACACATACGCAACCCGGCAAGGATGTCGGTAAGTAGACACGCACCTTACTGCTGATTGGCTATAAGTGTGTTTTGGTAGTCGGCCGTCTCCTTTTCGATAGCGTTTTTCAAACATTGTGCACTCCGCCTTTAACTCTTATTACTGTAAAGAGCTGGTCTGTGTTTGTACTGGCTGGCAGCGTTTCTGGTTGTACGGGTATATTCGGTGCATTTCTGGGCAGGTACATTTGTAGCTGCCTCTGTTGTTGATGCAGTGGTGCGAACAACCACCGTTGTTCAGTTCACACTCATTCATATCTGACAGAGATCAAAGCAGAAAGACATTAACATACAGAACTGTTTTCTGTACTGTAAACATTTAAATATTTGTATGCATGACATTTGTGCATTTATCAGACATTTTTATCTGAAATGTCCTACGTTATTCCACCAATTTCAAAACACAAACCCATAACAGCAGTGTTACTATAGCTCAACTGACAGTGTTTGAAAACTCTATGTAAGCGTGAATGTGTGCACTGACCTTCACACTGGTATCCATTAAGATGTAATCTATATCCCCTAGGACAGATACACCTGTGTGCACCTGGCAGATTCACACACTTCCATTCACAGCTATGCAACTTTTCCTCATGCATCTCCTCACATTCGTTTATGTCTAAAACCAAAACACACAAAAAACTTTTAACAGTACACTACAAAACTGTTCCATGCAGATCTGAAGTTTCTTTAGAGCTTATTAGAGCAAACATTTTATTTTCATCCTTTTTTTATTAAAATGAATAGACCATGTAATCCTCCTGTAACTCATACCACACCAGACAACGATTTACTCACTAGTACAGGATGTTTGGTCTGTAGAGAGCTGGAACCCTGGATTACAACTACACCTGTAGGAGCCCAATGTGTTTTCACAGACCTGCTGGCACAGGTGCAGCTGCTCTACACACTCGTCCAAATCTAAAAATACCACAGACATACACTTGTCATGCACACACACAACAAAAAGTAACATGTGCATACATGAACACATTTATGCATTGCAGACAACTCCAAAAAAATGACAAAGGCTGTCAATAATATGCAGATGTATGATTCTTTGATGCACACTAATGTAGCATTTACACGTCAGTAACAGTTATACCAATAAAATTGGAATTAAATATTGGAAAACGTGTTTCTATCTCTGTGGCGTGGTTTACAACCGGTAAAATGGTAAATGAACTGCATTTATATAGCGCGTTCATAGACCTATGGCACTTTACATATTGCCTCACATTCACCCATTCACTCACACATTCATACACCGGCAACACAGGCAAAAGTGAGAGTGTGATTTTATGTACATGAACTTTTGAAAAGATGTCCGAACAAGATACGTTAGAGTCACTATAAAGTAAAGGCCATAATATTTCACAGTTGTCCAACTAAGTGCACTTAAATCCGGTTTGTCAGGAAATAAAGCATCTGTTTAAGCAGTTATGGATTTTAAATGATATTCCTTTAGATTCGTATCCCTTCAAATATTCCATAAACTGCCTAATCTTCTTCACTGACATACAAAAACACAAGCATTTAAGATGTCTTGCATATAAAATACAGATAATGTTGACAAAAGATTAAATGCTCATACTCAAATGGATCATAAAAATGTCCGTGTAAGTCTAAATTTTTTTTTTAGGGTTGCATAACGATTAATCACAATTAATCTATTGCAGAACAAAGGTTTTTGTTTACGTCATATATTTGTGTGAACTGTGAATAATAATTATGTATATAAATACGCCCACATGCATGTATAATTCAGAAAAATATATATATTTATATATTAAGTATTTATATTTATATACAATAGGCTTTAAATTACATATAAATATACACATGTGGCAGATTCTCACGAAATCCAGATTTAGAAGGTGTCCATGCATCAGATCTTTTAAGAAGCCAATTTTCACACATATAATATTTCTACTTATAAACTTACTACAATCATTAATTTTAGAGGATTTAAAAAATATTTCCTATAGGATTATTTACATTTTTTTAGATTATCATTATCAAAAATTATCATTACCGCAACATGATATTACATTAAATATATGCATGTACAAACTCATGTTTCGGTAATGAGAACTAAAAAGTTGCCTAGGTACCATGACAATTTTTTTTTTTACTTTTATCTGGAAAGAAAAAATAAGAACTGGTAGCCATCTTGAGTGTCACAGTCAATTATGTCCTTTCCAACAATTTTTTTTTTTGAAAATGTTAGTTCATTGAGAGCTTAAACAATGAGTGAGGATGAGAAAATTGGTTTTGGACACATTTATATTCCTTATTATTGTCACTACATTTACCAATGATCATCAAATACCACATGTTTCTTTACTGTAAATGTTTATAGTATAACATGCACTGAAGCTTTTAATTTTTTAGATTTTTTAATTATAAATATTTCCATGTCAAAGAACCCAAATCCAGTCATGTTGCAGTAATGAAAATTTTCCCCTTAAATGTGGAAAAAAACAACAAAATTGTTGTTTTATGATGTCATTTGAAATCATGTGCAAAATAGTACATGAAGAATGTTTGTAACTGTATGCTTCTTATTTTGATAGCATATACTTTTATTATCAAAATGTTTCATGACCTCGCAAATTTCACGAGAATCACCCATGTATATACACATGTAAACATTTCTTAAATATATACATGCATGTGTGTGGTTATTTATTTATACAGTTATTATACATAGTACACACAAATATCATGAACAAAAAATCTTTATTCTTATGCAACCCTAGTTTTTATTATTATGTATTTTTATCAGTATCAGTTCTGAACATACAGCTCTGTGACTGTGTAGTTTGACTATGTATGGTATTTGCAGTACAAACATGATCAGACCCAAACACTGTCAGAAAAACTGGTCAAAAAAATGGTCCCTAGCCGTCACTGGGGCAGTACCACATCAAAGACTACACCTTTGCACCTATAGAGTTCATAGTAGTACCTTAGGGGCACATATTGTTAACAAATATATACATATCTGTACCTAAATGGTAGGTACATGATACTGTCCCATTGACAGCTAATTGACAGTGTAATCATAAAATGACTCTTAACTATAGACGGTTTCAGCAGTAACAACATAAACAAGCGGCTGCCGTGGTCTGCACGTAACTTCCGGTAAACTCCGCTAAGAATAAATAACAACAAAGTTCTTTAAACGTAGTTTATTTATATAACAAGCAAAAAAACAACAAAGAGATTACACATAGAAAACATTTGTTATTTTCGACGAGGCATTTGTTCAAGAGATCAGTTTAGCAACTAGTCAGACCATTAAAAAAAACGAAACCGGAAGTTCGGATCCCGACGCGTATCGCGTCAACGCACGTGCGTCCGATGAAACCGTCTATACCATATACAAGTTTTATTTTCATTCTCATGTGTATGCTGGATAACCTTTAAAAAACAGTATAAATCTTTCACACATGCTGTAGCTTGTCTTTTACCCCAAAAAACACAACAATATCGTGCTATAGGTCAAGAATTCAAAGCCCTGGGGTTATACGTGAGTGTCTTGTAGGAACTGAGGGCTGAATCCACACAACACAGCTGGTTTGTTACCAGAACCATATATCCACCAAAAGTAAAGACACTTAAACCCTAAACACAGTGTCATGACCATAATATTGTAAAGGAAGAAAGAAATGCGCTATTTCTTAAACAGAAAACCTATAATCAGTGGAGTCTAGATGTCTGAATGGTTTTCTGAAGTCAGACTTCCCTGTACAGTGGTAATGTTGATAACACAGCCAACAGATTAAATGTGTATATGGGACTTTTCTCACCTCTACAGGTGCGCTGGTCCTCCAGCAAGAGAAATCCTGGTTTACAAAGGCACTGAGCTCGGTTCTGTCCATCCTCCTGACAGATCTGAGAACATCCTCCGTTGTTTAAGGAGCAAGGACTCAATGCTGCAACAAAAGACAATGAAGCTGTCAGTACGCGACATCATACTTTAAAACTTCTATTAAATTAAACATCATTCAGCATTTACATTATATATTTTTATTTTAATGTAAAGTTTCTGGTTTGGTATCAATGAATGCGTCTTGAGATTTACTGATGGTTTGTGGGTATACAGAAGGCCTAGTACTGGTTGTACATGGACGGTACATGATTTGCTCACTGTTAAGAGTGAAATCGCAGTGGTCTTTAGGGACTGAATCCTTCTCCAATTTACTGAATAAACCTTGTAGACAACAAACAGCGTGTAGGCCTACTAGATTCCTAAAATTACTTTGTAACGTACAAACACAGCTAACTAAAGCAGTGAATGAAAGCTACTGTATCTAAAACTGTACTTAATATCCGATTCAATATACCAAGATGCTATCATGCTTATTTTTTAACTGATAATGTGTTTAACAGACCAGCTGAGGTCAAAACAGTAACATCCATCAGTGTAAAAACAAATTTCCAGATGTGTCTGATGCACTTTAAAGCTATTTTGTTGTCATGTAACTTTCTATTTGTCACCTGCACAGAGAGGAAATGAGCCTGGTAGAACGATACAGAGATGAACATGCAGTTGAAAGACAGGAAACAGAAAACGCGCTAAAGCATTTTTAACCCTTTAAACATCCCAATTCAGAGAAGTTCAATACAATAAACACACCAAAACAATTCATCTGCTTTAGGGTGGTCCTTATAATGGATCAATTTTTTTATGTTTAACTCTCACCCCCAAATGTGTTAGGATCAGTGTTGGGGGTAACGCATTACAAGTAACGTGCATTACGTAATAATATTACTTTTCTGAAGTAACGAGTAAAGTAACGCATTACTTTTTAAATGTACACGTTAATATTTGAGTTACTTTTTTGAAAAAGTAATGCAGTAACTTGCATTACATTTTTGAAAAGGTAACTCAAATATTAATGTGAAAATTAAACTAAAAATTTTTGTTTAATTAAAATCGATAAAAAATGTACTAAATTAAACTTAACGTAGTCACATTATGCGTACACGCCTGTGTGGGAACAGTTTGAGTCAGAAACTGAGATGTCAGGCAAGAGCTCGACAGTTTTGTTATGAAATATGCAATTTCTGAATGCAGAACTTTTCAGTCATAAAAACACCTGCAAGGCCTGAAAGAGATCAAGACTTAGCCAAAAAAAGTAACGCAAAAGTAACTAAAAAGTAACGTAAGCATTACTTTTCATGAAAAGTAACTAAGTAACGCAATTAGTTACTTTTTTGGGAGTAACTTAATATTGTAATGCATTACTTTTAAAAGTAACTTTCCCCAACATTGGTTAGGATATCAATAAAAACACACTGTGCAAATTGTTCCTACAATATCTAGAGGTTGCTCAAAGCCTTTGAATATTTCCAAAATCACATATTTTTGCAAAAACTGTTTAAGTGCTTTAAGGATACTCATTTCAACATAGTTGATTTTTAGACATAATTTTGAGAATGTTTAGGGCGGACCGTATGTAAATTGGGACTGGGACACAGCCTGTTTATTTCCATATAGTCAAATCTAATTAATGGCATATTTTACCTAAGCAAAGAGGTGTTTTGCCGCTCCATTCTCCATTGCGCTGGCAGTAGCTGTAGACGTCACCATTGGTCAAAGTATATCCAGGGTAACAGGCATACTGGATATAATGCTTATATTGAAACGCTGTAGGATTCCTTATTGACCGAAAGTAAAATGTTCCATGAGATGGCAAGGGTGGGTACGGGCACACCGGCCGAAGCTTCCTGGTTGGAAATCTTGGAATTTCGAGATCTTTCCATGATGGAGAATCAAGCATCAGCTGTTTAGGGTCACTATGATTACTTTTCTCATTTCCTTGCTGATAAACGATGCTTGTCAATGAAGTAATGTTTCTTAGAAATTGGCGTAATAGATTAGGCTTAGTAGGGAATGTTGATAAAGTTTTTTTGAAAATTTCTGTATGATTTGTTACAGAATCCACAGTTGTGTCTACCTTTAGGGGCAGCTTAGACACGAGCTGGGTGGTTATGGTCAACACCTCTGGGCTGGGTGATGTACGTGCACTGGATCTTAGTGGTGAAGGCGTCCCCCGAAGCTCAGGTCTTTGATCACAGAGTCCTCCGCAGCTGGATGAAACAGTGCTCTGGGCAGTAGACATGAGGTAGTGTGTGGAGGAAACATGTTTAGATACCATAAAGCCTAGAGAGCTTGGAGTAAGAGAACCTTCAGTGGTGGCTTCATGTGAAGACTGTATTGTATCTGTAGGGGACACATTTGTGCCCAATGTGTTGATGTTTGGTGCAGATGCAGTCCAGTAAGAATTAGTTGGTAAAGTCTCAACAGATGAAATGACTGATGGTTTTTGAGATGGTTTGTCTGTTCCAAAAGTGGACCGAAGGTCTTTCTCATTTTCTATGTATGGTGCATCAGTAAGAGTTGTTGTTAACTCTTGAGTGTCCATCAGTGGAATAGTGAATCCAGTTGGCATGGGTGCAGAGTTTAATGATAAAGATTTATGAAAAGTACTTGCAAGATAAGAGGAGATGATTGTGGTCACGTTGGGAGATTCCACCAGAGGAGATTTCGAAAGATTAACATTCCTGATTGGATCCATAGCGTTTTCAAGGTTGCTAATTGGTTCCTTAAGAATGTCAACCATTACTTTCTCACCTTTTAAGGTTGTGTCAGACCATAGCTTCTTTGAAGGCTTTTTCTCCAGTGTTTTCTTTATACTTTCCTGCTTGTCTCCTGTAAAGCTAACTTTGATGTGAGGAACACCAAGCAATGCTGATTTGAGAAAGGCGTCTTTGGGAGCAGTGACTGCAGGTGTGTTTAAATGGCTATGCAAGTGAACTTTTAAGCTGACAGGAGCTTCAAGGCCCTCATGTAATGACTCTTGCATCAGATGAACACTCATGATATCAGCAACCTTGCAGAAACCAAAAAGCAATGACATATTTAATGAGGGTAATGGACAAAACAAATCCAGTGCATGATTGAAATTATTATTTGAAGGTCAAAATATATGGTGGCTTATGGTTAACTATACAAAAGTCATATGATACAGTGGCAGCCAGTGACTTTTTTCGAGGGCGCTCGATGCGAAGTTCGTCACAACATGTATGTAGCTCGTCGTGTGTGGTTCCTTTTTTCAAAAAATGTGTTCTGCGTGTCGAGTGATCCTGTGTGTATCACATTTCTTGTCAAAATAAGTGACTGCTGCAGATGCATCTAAAGGGTTTATGAAAAAAGAGACGCTCGCGTTTGCCAGATACTCACATTATCATTTTGACGCGTGTGCAGCAGGCACTTGTTTTGACAAAACCCGTGATGCACATGGTTAGGGTGGCCATTCGTGCCAGTTCCGCCGGACACGTCCCGAACACGTTTTCGGGTTCGTTCTCCGGAAGTCGCGTTGGTCGACCGCATACGTCATCAAGGTTTAATATTTCGGGTTTAATTTCAGAAAAACAACCGTTACATTTCAAGGAAAGAATGAAACTACAATGATTGTATGTCTTAAAATAAATAAATCGTAATTTTCTAATGTATTTTAGTTGAAATTTGAGAACCTCGATGACGTATGCGCGCGACTTCCGGAGAACGAACCCGAAAACATGTTCGGGACGTGTCCGGCGGAACTGGCACGAATGGCCACCCTACACATGGTTTACATCACACAACAATCACATATTTTGAAAATGCAAGCAACACATGACACTTCGAACAATTTTGAATTAGCGACCCTCGGAGTAGCAGTCACGAGCCACCACTGATATGATATTTCTATGAATTCATAGAGATTAAACCGGACAATACCCTTGCAGACAGGTTTGGTGCCATTCCAGATTTTTCCTTTGCAGTAGAGCAATGCAGAACCAAACAAATTAAATCCGGCATCACAGCGGAAGAAGGCCAGAGATCCATCATGAGACACAACAGTACTGCCATGTAAGAGATCACCAGGGCTGGAACATCCTGGCGCTGGGGTATGGAGGAATATATAGCATAAGAATAATGTATTAAAGGGGACATTTCACAAGACTTTTTACAGATGTAAAATAAATCTTTGGTATCCCCAAAGTACGTATGTGAAAATGTAGCTCAAAATACCATATAGATAATTTATTATAACATGTTAAAATTGCCACTTTGTAAGTGCCGTTTTTGGGTGTGTCCTTTAGAGTACAAATGAGTTGATCTCTGCACTAAATGGCAGTGTCGTGGTTGGATAGTGCAGATTAAGTTGGTGGATTATGCCCTTTTGACATCATAAAGGGAGCCAGATTTCAATGAGATATTTTTTCACATGCTTGCAGAAAATGGTTTACCAAAACTAAGAAAATGTGAAAAAGATCAACACAGAATCTTTAAAGGGGACATAAACATGAAAAAAGTCAGATTTTCATGATAAGTGCTATAATTGGGTGCACAGTGCTTCTGTCAACTTAGTTACCATTACACACAACCTTTACCATGCAATCAAATATTGTATTACATTGTATATTAAATTATAGCTTAATATAAAGTTTGGTACTATTGCAGTCACACTGGTATACATTTCTTTGTAAAATCATTCATACAGTGAATGTGAGATATTTCTTGAGTGCTGAAACATCGTTCAAACACAAATATTCACTGACCCACACACAGCGGTGGGTTTCTGGCCCACTGTCCAGACACACAGCTGCTAGTACGATGACCATGGATCCTGAACCCTGGATTACAAGTGAAGGTAACATACAGTCCTCCGTACCGGAAAAACGTACGTCCATTTTCCAAATGCCGAAAACCACTGCAGCCTTTATCAGCAAAGCCTAACAAAAGAATAACCAAAACAATAACCTAAAACTACAGGTTTGGTTCAAGACTGCAAAAGCAAATTATTTACTTTTGTATTCATGTAAAAGCATTAGGAGCTCCATCAGTCCATATGCAAAAAAATTGTGATACTACCTGGAGTTAATGTCCAGAGCTGAATCAAAAATATAAACAGCACCACACCTCTCCAAGCCAGCATTATTGAGCAAGTTTCACTGCATAAAAGAGGCTTTTGAAATCCAGAGTGTCAGACGGGAGGTAAAGATCACTCGGGCACACTGACACTAGTGAAAGTCTGCAATATAAGGAATTGAGGGATGAGAGGGGAGAGAAGGGGAACGGGAAAAGGGAGGAGACACAGGCACAAGGAGTGTGTTAGCAGCAAAGTCTGTGCTTGTTTACCAGAGTATATAAAAAATCATATAATTTACTATAGCACATAAGTAGTCAAGAAATGTAAAATTAAAAGGTCATGTTCTTTCTGATCCCATTTTTTAAACCCTAGTTAGTGTGTAATGTTGCTATAATACCATAAATAATACTTGTAAAATGATAAAGGTCAAAGTTCACTGCCAGACGATATATTTTCTTTAACAGAATTCCCCTTTCAAAGCCTACAGCGAACGGTCGGTTTGGACTACAGCCCTCTACTTCCTGCTTTAATGACGTCACTACAACAGTTTTTGACTAACCTCCGCCCACAGGAATACGTCAGTCGCCAGCTAAGCTAACGGCAAGCTAAGCTGCTATCCAATCACAACACACTAAACAAACTACACAATCAGAACTCAATACAATCGATACTCGATTTCTGAAGGAGGGACTTCATAGAACAAGAAAGAAATCAGCCCGTTTTGAGGACAGTGAAAACAGCGCTATAAAGATAAGTAAATTGTGTGAAAAATACAACGTTTTTTACAAGTGAAACATGAACACGTTATATTGCGCACTGTAAACACAAACAAAGCTTTAAAAACACAGAAAGAACGGACCTTTAACATATATTTACATAATAATAATACATTTTATTTATAGGCGTCTTTCATGGCACTCAAAAAATATTATGATTAAAGGTGCATTGTGTAACTTTTACAAAGATCTCTTGACAGAAATGCAATATAATATATTATCAGTGGTGTATAAAGACCTTACATAATGAACTTATGTTTTTATTATCTTAAAATAAGCAGTTTTTATCTACATACACCTTGGGTCCCCTTGCATGGAATTCGCCATTTTGCGCTGACATCTTTCTACTAGTGTTGGGTGATATGCCCCATTTTAAGATCGTCCTGTCGTCAGCCTGTGAGATAGTAGTTTACTCATTTATTTGTGTGTTATTTGTTTATTTCGCTAGAAGTCCATGCCGAATGCATTCAGGTCCGAGCAAGAGTCCAAGGCGCGCGCATTACGAGCTCATGTGCAAAGGCCAACGAGCATACTTGCGCTTTGGTCCGCAACGCTGCATCCGCTGATCGCGCGTCTCAACAAACTCTCTCGCGCAAAGTGAAGCCCACAAACCTTTTCATGCGAGGAAAAGCATGCATTGTGCATGTTAATGTGAAACTATGATGATCATAATAATAAATAATAATAACCATCGCCAACTATCGTCATGAAAGCCTGCTATTGGCGATATGTCTGTCCATTGTCGACACGCGATACTATCGTCTATCAGCACAACCCTAGTTTCTACAGTAGCCCTGAATGGACAAACTGCTCTACATAGCACGTTTTGTCACTACATTCTCTCAGACGATGACATGTTTGTCCTGTGGCGGCTACCTTAGCTTCACTATGCATTTCAAAAGGGAGGGAAAATGCCGCAAAAAATCTACATCTAGTGCACCTTTAAAGCCTTTTCACATTTGATTCACACAAGCTAGTAAGATTAAAACTCTTTACCTTTTGAAAAACACAAATCCTTGAAAGTCATGCTATGAGTAACTGCCTATCTTGTCCATAGGGTTTTATGATTAAAGATGAAAATAAAGATGATGATGATTAGTAGAGTCTGCCTTGTGAGCTGCGCATCCAGTATTAACCCTGCTGTTGCTCTTTGACATCCAGTTTATGAACAAGCCTGAAAGCCTCCAGGAACTCATTAAAATCAATGCTGCCGTCTTTATTGAAGTCAATGCTTCTAGCCATGTCATCTATGGACTGGTCATTCACAGCCACCCCCAAATGAGAACTGAAGAGCTTCCAGGTCTGACGAAACTCCTCGATGGAGATCTGACCTACAAATACAGGTGGAAAATAGGTTTGGATCACATGCATATTTAAAGGGATAGTTCCCCCAAAAATTATATACTCAATCTCATGTTGCTTCAAATCTGTATACATTTGTTCTGATGAATACAAAGAAAAATATTTTGAGGAGTGTTTGAAACAAAAACAATCAGAAGCCCCATTCACTTCAATAGTATTCTTTTCCGATTATGAAAGTGAATGGGGCTCATGATCGATTTGGATACAAACGATCCTCAAAATAAATGTCTTTGTATTCATCAGAATAAAGAAATGTATACAGGTTTGTAACAACATTCATTTTTATTTTGGGGTGAACTATCCCTTTAAAGTACAAGTAAGATTATAAGAAACAGAGTGCTGAGTACCTGAATGATCCTTATCTATGATGTTAAATATGATCTCCAGGTCAGTTCTGTACCTATAAAGAGTTTCAGCCAGGTTTGGTGTCACCTAAAACCAAAAATCAATATTATATAAAACAAAAATGTGATTACAACTGATAAACAATATTGAATGTTAACTCAAATAAATCTGATATATTGTCATCTTTAAAACACACGTTTATGGCAATATATGAGATTTCTTTATCTATAGGCAGTATGACAATATACTTCATAATGTTAAAAATGTTTTTAAAAAATCTGCTATTTTGGTCATCATGTATTTTTAACTCATTCCCCGCCAGCCATTTTTTGAAAAGTGGCCCGCCAGCATTTTTTGTGATTTTTCACAAAAGTTTCACAAAATGCCTTCCAGGAAAATTTTCTCCTAAAAATATATAAACATACAAATATATCAAATGAAAGAACAAAGAAAAATTTCATTCTATCCACATTTTTTTTCTCTGCCTATAAACTATGGGTATTTTTCTTTAAAAATATTTTTTTAGCAAAAAGCAGAAATAATGGCATTTTTGTGAAGAAATTTTGTTAGAGATCAGATTCAGAACCATTATCAAAACATAGATAGAGTTTAAAATGAGTAAATAACGTTTTGGCTTCAGTTTTTTCATAAATTGGGTAAGTTTCATAAATCTATGATAATCGCGGTATTGCAGATTAACATAAAAATTCATCAGGAATTTTTTTTAATGCAAATGTTCTCTCTTAATTGCCGAGATTCTCGCCAATGGCGGGGAAAGAGTTAAACAGTAGAAAATATGACCAAAATACAGTAAGATAGTAACCGGAGGGATGGGTTCTCCAGGGCTGATATCCTCAAAGCATGATTCATACTCCACGTCACCATCTGGCCCAAGACGGGCCAGGCGAGGACGCAGGGTTCTCCATGGCAGATCCAACCGCAAAATAGACTCGACCACCTGTGCCCACTCGCTAATGGAGATACGGCCTGCGGGAGACAAAGAGAAACAAATTACAATCGAGTTTAACACTCAAATGACACACAGGTGCAATGAAAACAAAGCCTACCTGTGTTGTCTATGTCATACTGTTGAAAGGCAGCTATCAGCTCAGAGCGGTGAGCATAGAGCTTCTCTTTCAGAGCCCTAAGAGCAGATCCCTCCGCCGCACGAACTCTGAAACACATACAGGCATTATCACAAGATGGCATACTTCTGCATAAAAACTTGACAGACTAATGATGTGGAAGTACCTCTGATGAAGAGTCAGTTTTCTGGTGCAGCGACTGACTTGATATTGGAAGAAACGAGGGACGATTTCAGGCCCCAGTTTGATGTATGCTCCACGGTTGCTGCCCTCTTCATAGTAGTTAGAGGCAGAGAAAATAGTGATAACCTTAAAAAAAAAAATATCATGCATCATAACAACTAAAGATACGTAGGACGTGTGGTCCAGTGTAATGAGATCACAAAATGTGTTTTCAAGAAGGTTTTAGTGTTCACCTGTCCATTATGGCAGAGCTCATAGCCCTCTTGTTTACACTCATGTGATCTAATGAGCAGACAGAGGCCGTGTTTTTGCAGAAGTGCTTGCGTCACGTCGGGCCCAAAGTAACAGCCCCCACCACGGAAGGTGTTTGGACTGCAGCCATTTTGATTTTTAGGGTCACTCCAGAGGATATCCACAATCTGTAAAGAAAAACAGTACATGTTACATACACTCATTTAAAGGATTATTAGGAACACCATACTAATACTGTGTTTGACCCTCTTTTAATTCTACATGGCATTGATTCAACAAGGTGCTGAAAGCATTCTTTAGAAATGTTGGCCCATATTGATAGGATAGCATCTTGCAGTTGATGTAGATTTGTGGGATGCACATCCAGGACACGAAGCTACCATTCCACCACATCCCAAAGATGCTCTACTAGGTTGAGATCAGGTGACTGTGGGGGCCATTTTAGTACAGTGAACTCATTGTCATGTTCAAGAAACCAATTTGAAATGATTCGAGCTTTGTGACATGGTGCATTATCCGAAGGATATTATCAGAGGATGGTAACACGGTGGTCATAAAGGGATGGACATGGTCAGAAACAATGCTCAGATAGGCCGTGGCATTAAACCATGCCCAATTGGCACTAAGGGGCCTAAAGTGTGCCAAGAAAACATCCCCCACACCATTACACCACCAGCCTACACAGTAGTAACAAGGGATGGATCCATGTTCTCACTCTGTTTACGCCAAATTCTGACTCTACCATCTGAATGTCTCAACAGATATCGAGACTCATCAGACCAGGCAACATTTTTCCAGTCTTCATCTGTCCAATTTTGGTGAGCTCGTGCAAATTGTAGTGGTACCCGGTGGGGTCTTCTGCTGTTGTAGCCCATCCGCCTCAAGGTTGTGCGTGTTGTGGCTTCACAAATGCTTTGCTGCATACCTCGGTTGTAACGAGTGGTTATTTCTGTCAAAGTTGCTCTTCTATCAGCTCGAATCAGTCAGCCCATTCTCCTCTGACCTCTAGCATCAACAAGGCATTTTCACCCACAGGACTGCTGCATACTGGATTTTTTTCCCTTTTCACACCATTCTTTGTAAACCCTAGAAATGGTAGTGCGTGAAAATCCCAGTAACTGAGCAGATTGTGAAATACTCAGCCCGGCCCATCTGGAACCAACAACCATGCCAAGCTCAAAGTTGCTTAAATCACTTTCTTTCCTATTCTGACATTCAGTTTGGAGTTCAGGAGATTGTCTTAACCAGGACCACACCCCTAAATGCATTGAAGCAACTGCTATGTGATTGGTTGATTAGATAATTGCATTAATAAGAAATTAAACAGGTGTTCCTCATAATCCTTTAGGTGAGTGTATAAGGTAATCTTAGATGACGTGGGGGTGAGTAAATTATCTGATTTTTTTTATCTTGAGAAAAATTTCAGTCACATGTTTCTAAACTTTTAAACAATGGTATATTGGGAACAGTTTCAACTTACTTGTTTCCACTCCAGCTCCTCTCTGGGTGGCTCAGGAGGTTCTAAAGATACAAAGGAGTCCAGGAAAGGGACCTGGAGCACCTCCAAAGGAAGACTGGGGGATGGTGGAGGAAGACGACGAGGAGTGTTTCTAGATGACGAAGAAGAAGAAGAGGAGGAAGAAGAAGATGATGAAGAACAGCTCTCCTGTTTGGTGAAACGCTTCTTCATCCTGTGGGATGCGCGGCTGGTTCGGCCTGTGGAGCAGGGACTGCCCAACCTGGATCTGCCGCTCTGTCTGCTGCTGCTGCGACTGCAGGACCGAACGTTCAGATGATCCAAGCTGCGTTTGGGCAGCCTGAGAGCAGATTTTACCTGTAAAGTTAAGACATGTTATCAGGACTGCTGACTTCAAGAAGAAATTGTATTAGTACTCGGTGTTGAACTAAAAAAAGTCATATCTGGAATGTCATGAGGGTGAGTAAATTATGAGAATTTGAAGTATTCCTTACTTTATGTCTTTCTGCAGTGCTCAGGAAGTCCAGATCAGTCGTGTCTGATATGCCACCGTGAACTATAAGGACTTTGTTATCAATGACAGTTGCCAGTGGAAGTAAGCTGAATACATCTTGTAGAAGCTGTAGGATTTCCCTGCCATGTTTCTATCAAAACAACAAAAAAATATGCATTTCTATAAATGGCCAAAAGGGGGCAGTGATGTCATACGTCCAGAAGTGCAATTTACAAGCAACTGACAAATTACTCCACATTAATTTTGAGATTTAATGTTTAATGTGCACTGCACAGATAAACGGTACCTTGTACTTCTGCATGACTTCTCTTGTGAATCCATATCTGCATGAAAATATATTTTATAATGCAATTTCTGGTGTTAATGCAGTACAGAACAGACCCCAACAAACAAGCCTCATTACACAGTACTCCATGTCTTTATGTAGGAAGTGTATTTCTGTTTAACCGGGAGATTTAGCACGCTACCTGAGGTTCATGATATGGTCCTCATGGTTCCCTCGGTTCAGATGCATGTGATCTGGGTAGAGCAGCAGGAAGGCAAATAGTATGATGATAATCTCTATAGATTTCTTTCCTCGATCCACAAAGTCTCCATTGAATATGTAGGGGTTCTCAGCAGAGGGCAGACCGTTCTGGGTAATAAGGCAATATAACTTAAATGTGATTAAAACCTTGGACGTCATAGGCGACTAAAGAACTCATTCCCCTGGCATTTCAAAGGTAAATTACCCCTGAAGATATATAAAGAAATTATATTCTACCGTTGTAGAATAAATCTGCATTTACCTTGTAAAATATAAGCAGTAAGTCATCCAGTCTACCATGAAGATCTCCTGAATGAGAAAAAAAGAGAAGTCTGATGTTGATATTAGTGATTAAAAAAGCAAAATAAGACCATTCAAAATGTTACGATGTGCAGATCTTTCAGAGTTTTCCAACATTCAGTTGTTAATGCATGTTTTTCTGTACTAATTGAATCTGGAGCGCTGTTGAGTCGGAAATGGTGCAGGTTGTCTGTAAAAAGCCCATTGAGGTAAACTGAAGAGCTTTATGAAGTGCAAAATAAGTAAGCACTCGAACATTCATTTTGCCATCTTTATTTCTCATGCAATATTTCAAACATATTGAGAATCTTAATTACACAGCGCAAACTGCTGCAATTCATCCTAGGTGGGATTCTTTAAACTTTATTGCTTTGACTGATATGCAATATCATAAAATATTTATTTTGATTCATTACAGCATTCTGTTGAAATATTTGATATATACACAGTGTTTCTGTAGCTTAATTGTTAGAGCATTGCATTAGCAGCGCAAAAGGTTTGGGGTTTGATTCCAGGAACACACAGACTGATAAAATGTATAGTAATAATAATGTCTAACTTGAATGCACTGTATGTCACTTTGGATAAAAGCATCAGCCAAAAGCATAAATGTAAAATATAAATGTACTCTCAAAAAGGAACGAGCCCAATGGGTTGCAATTTAAGCTATGTTGGGATACAATTTTCAGGATAATTTAACCCAACCGCTAGGCTCTTCCCTTTTTGACCCAACTCTGGGTCAAACTGTATAAACTGTATATTTTATCTGAAACTCGTGCACTATTTTAGCCTTTCTCATTTTTTTCTTATCACATTATACATTTATTTGAACCTAAATCAATATTGCATAAGAAATCTGATTATCCCTTTTCCCTTATATACACACACAAACAAAAAAAAACACTTACAGGTTATTTTCAACCCAGCAGTTGGGTTAAATTAATCAAAAAAAAAATTATACTATACAATTAGTTAAAGGAAGAAAACAATAACAATATTTTACTATGTTCTTACCTCTAACTTAGACAAATTAAAACATACCCATCTTTATTCAATGCGTCCACTTAAGCTTTACACGAGTAAGTATGGTGGCACAAAAACAAAACGTGGCGGATAAAAAATGAGAACTATATTGTATGGTGGAAGAGCACTTATTTTGCAGCACTTTGACCTTATTTTGTGCCACCATACTTACTCGTGTAAAGATTAAGATGGTGGCTTATAAATTAATTCCTGTTTGGATCCTAAGGAATGAATGGGGCTAAGCTAAATGCTAACACATTCACAACACACTGTACAAAGATTAAGTGCATGCATTGAAGAAAAAAACAGATATGTATTAATTTGTCTAAGTTGGGGTAAGAACATAGTAAAATATTGAAAAGTGGTATTGTTTTCCTTTAAACCACTCGGCAAAGGTTAAATTACACCCCACAAGGCTGGGTTTGTCCCGTTTTGACCCCAAACTAGGTTGAAAATAACCCAGCATTTTTTAAAGTATAGTTTGGTTAGTTAACCATTCTAGTAATTTACAAAACATCTAGTATCTCACCACAGATAGTAATCTCTTTTGCATAAGACGTCGACAGGTATATGACATTCGGCATCTGTTTTAAAAACTTCTTTGTTTCGTATAGCAACTGCAGCACATATTTTCCATGAAGAGTCTGAAAATGAGAAAGTTTTAGATTATGGAACAATTTAGAATGCATTTTAAAGATCATTTAAGCTTTTGGCTCATATTAGTGAATGTTTTATACTGTTGTACCTGCTCCTCTTTGAAGGCACTAAGCAGGGCATTGGTATCAGTCACACTCAGTGGGAAAGAGATACGAGGACCGCTGTATGACTCTGGCACAACAATCTGCTCGTACTTCAGCTGTCTGACCTCCTCAGTTAAAGGGTCGACCACAGAGTCCAAAAGGTGAGAGATTAAGTCTGGGGGAAAAAATAGTTGCCTTCAAATAATTGAATAAATGGTTAAATGCATCTTCCATACCAATATCCCCATAATGGAGCCTGTTGAATAAAATGTTTTCATTAAATTATTTCAACTAAATCTCTTATACCAGTAAGAGTAAATGAGACAGAAAAACAGTAGCTTTATAAAAAAAATTATGTGCATCACAAAACGCATATTAGAACATCAAAAGGTTTTGTGTTGTTAGGCAGTACTGGGGATGTGGCTAGAACATGAAAACAGGAGGACAGCCAATATCAACCATTTTATAGTTATTAAATAAATGATTAATTCTCAACCTAAAGTCTATTATCAAAGGCTTATCAGCATTTCCCATCAAAACACCCAGCACACAGGACAAAATGCAAATTTAGGAATGGTACATTGTTCTAGTGTCTTGCCCTGCACAGGGATTTGAGGACTGCCTGCCTATTGTGTCATTATTGAAAATGTAAATTTGCAGCGTTGACCGTGAATTTATGCAGACAGACTTGAATTCAGAAACAGATGTTTGTATTGAAAGAGAATAAATGTAACATCATCTCGTCCTGGACCGATATCATTCTCTGTTACAAATAAACAAGCTGTACTGATCTCCATTTGGGCTCACATAAACAGCGCACAAATCTGGACATATCTTAAATATTCATTTTACTAGTATGTAAAAAATGTATGCACTTTGTTTATTTTGTCTGTGGCTGTATCAAAATACTTTCATCCCTCAAAATACTACCAAGACAATATATTAATACAAAGCCTTGATTGCCGTATGCGGTACACACAACATACAACGATTGCTCCACTTAGATTTTGAATATCAAAAATAAAGAAGTACCCTTCTACACTATACGTCATTTACATTTATGCATTTGGCAGACGCTTTTATCCAAAGCGCCTTATAGTGCATTAAATCTATATGGGTGATTCTCACGAAACCATTGAAACACCACGGCACTAATGATTTTAGCTTTAAAATGTGTAATATAGTAACATTAAAAAGCATCAGAATTAACACAATACTGTGTTCTACCTTGCACAATTTGTGATTTCAACATAAGAATTTATAATTGTAAATTTTATCTCATTTTCTGCTGAAATTCTCATTACCGCAATGTGTCCGGCTGTGTTTGAACATGCGTTATGTTGTAATTTAATCAAATTAACACAAAAATATTAAGAAAAAAAGTAAATGGATGTTTTGCTAGACTACTTTAGATGACAGAAAAAATATTTACTAAATATTCATGTATAATAATAATGAAGAAAAATTAGGAAAATGATGTGTCCATACCTGATGTTCTCATCCTCCGCAACACTTTTTGAGAACAGTTTAAGCACACATACAGAATTTTAATAAAGTTTGATTTTGAGTGACCAAGCACATGGACCAGTTACTTCAAGATGGCTACCAGGTAAGATCATTTTTTTACAGTTAACTTGAAATATTGTCTTGTCAGAATGCTTACACGACATTTTGATTATCATTACCGCAACAGATGCTTATTAAATGTTAATTTAATTAATAGAAGCATAATACTTTGATTTTAAATGCATGTGCAGAATCTCCAAATTATGTTCTTTCAGGTTTGTCATGTCATTTTGAAAATAAGTCAGTGTTGATGTTTTCTGACTGTTGCGGTAATGAAATTTTTAATACAAATTTTTTAAATTATGTTAAAGTGTTAAATGATAAGTAAAAGTTTTTAAATTAATGTTCCCATTTACTCCAGACTTTGTTTTTCAATGTCTGGTGGGAAAAAAAGTAAATTTAAGCAATTTTTACATTTTCATGCTTGACATTTTTAAAACCAAGTTTTCGTGAGAATCACCCATATATGCATTAAATCAGTATCTTCATTCGCTGCACTCTCGACAAAATGTCCAAAAGCTGTCACTGGGATGTTGGTTCCCTTTCAAAAAGTACACATTTGTACCTAAAGGGTGCAAAGTAATACATCAGAGATACAAAGATACATTGCTGTACATACGTAGTGAATCTTTTTAAAGAGTACCATTGCAGTGACAGCTTTTGTATCTTTTTGCTGACAGTGTGGGATCAAATCCATGACCTTTGCACTGCCATCTCAATGCACTACTAATAAAACTACAGGAGCACTCCATAATTCATTGAGACCTTCATAAACCTCACTGAGACTCTTACTAAAGAAAACGCAAAAGAACCAGTGGCTTGAACGTGAAAAATATCCAACAACATGAATAACTGGCACCTAAGGTCCAATCAGTATGACTAAACCTGCTGTAGCTTCAGTTAACATAGCATTATCACACAATTAAGCGAGGAGCTTTACAGAAGCCACAGTCGAGTAAAACAATTTAATATTTGCAGCAGTGTTGTTTTCAGTGCTAGGGGTGCTCTTCAAAACCACTGTCTTGACATTCTATGCATTCTGCAATATGAGAGTGTTGTCTCGTGAGAGATGTCTACTGCTTCCCTCGGATCTCATTTGGGTTTTGTTTCTCTGCTTGACTAAAGCTGGCACTAATTGTGTTCTGTAATTCTGTAGTTTTAGCAGCTGCCTGCGGAGGCTGGATGCTGCATCGTTTTCTCTCTCTCTCTCTGCATTATCAGCACTCAAAAGGGGATCTCCCAAGGTTGCTAAGCAACTGCATCCATAGGTTTTTGGAATCACTGAAAGGATGGGTGTACAACAGTCCAGAGAGAGAGACTGTTTGGATCAAAATCAAATGCTCTGTGGACATTCTAAAAGTGTGATAAGGGACAACCAAATTGAAATGATAATAAAACAATGAAATTATATATAAACCATCTTTTTATTTTATATTATGCAGACACTACTTTTACCCTCAAACGCTCCTTGTTTTCTGTTCACACTACTGGCCCTTGGGGTCTATATGACCCCAAAATTGAAAGCATAATTTTTAAGAAAAATCTACATTGTCAATAATACAAATATATCCTTTTTTTGTTTACTTCTCATCTATACAATAAAGCTGTGTTTTGAGAGATTTAAAGTCCTTGTGTACCTAAATTCCCCAACTATACAATTTGCTTGCCTGAAAAATGTCAACTTTTTATGAAAATTCACATGAATTTTGATCAGGATTTGATTTAAATAGTTTTTAGATATTGATATAGGTGTTAGGTGTTGAATTCAGCTATCGGTTTTTAGAAAAAACAAACAAAAGAATTACAGTTTAGGAATTAAATCATTTCGACCAGCAGATGCCCATAGAGACCCATTCATTTTACTGGATATGGGGAACTGCTTACATCACTACTTTAACCCTCAAACGCTTTTCGTTTTCTGTTTACACTACTGGCCCTTGAGGTCTATATGACCCCAAAATTGAAAGCATAATTTTTAAGAATAATATACATTGTCAACAATACAAATAATATATCCTTTTTTTGTTTACTTCTCATCTATATGATAAAGCTGTGATTTGAGAGATTTGAAGTACTTTTGTACCTAAATTCCTCAACTACACCATTTGCTTGCCTGAAAAATTTCACATTTTTATGAAAATTCACATAAACTTGATCTAAATTTGATTTAAATTGTTTTTTATTGATATAGGTGTTAGATGATGAATTCAGCCACCGGTTTTTAGAAAAAAAAACATAAAAGAGTTACAGTTTAGGAATTAAATCATTTCGACAAGCAAATGCCCATAGAGACCCATTCATTTGACTGGATATGGGGAACTGCTTACATCACTACTTTAGTGATACATTTTGTGAATTTATGTTTATATAAATATTAGAAAGGACATTAAAAATAAATATTTCAAATAGTAATTTTTTTTGTAGTTTTTGATGCATTTTGAAATGTCCGTTTTTACAAAATGCCACAGAAATTTGAGTGTAAGTGTTTGTGTCTATTTGCATTTCCCATTCATTTTCAATTGGGGTCATATTGACCCCAAGGGACAGATTTATAAAATAAATTTTCACATTTAGAACAACCAAATCAAGCCCAGTTTTTGTGTATGTACCAATAAATATAGATAATTTAGGAAAAGTCACAAAATTTGTATATCTCTGAGATGAAGGGAACCTTTTTAACTAATGAAATGTCGTTTGGGGTCATTTAGAACCCAAGGACTGTTTGAGGGTTAAATAAACCATAGGTTTAAATTTCCCTGTAAAAAAGATACATTTTGAACACTCCAATTTTGTTACCTGGTCCATTTTCATTCACCTGCGTGAAGTTGTCCAACATGAAAGTGAAGAAACTGGACAGCTATAAATATTAAAAATAGGTTTTAATCAGATAAACTGATTTTCAAACATTTTTCAAAGACTACGCATTTTTCCAAAAATTCATATTTTTGTGGGCAGTCCACATATGTCAATACCTGTAGCTGGTCCTGTTCACCTGCATACTCAATGGACTGAAAGATGTTCCACGTGTAGCGTCTTCTCATCTCCAGACGAGCAACATACCGTCTGTACCAACGCTGGATCAAATTGGCAGCTTTTATAGCTAAAGATCATACAATACAAAAAAAGTGGCTAGTGTGAACACATGTCTATAAGCTGTGTAACCACAGTTGTTAAAGAATAACTGGAATGTTTATGATGCAATGGGGGTGTGGATTCACCAAAACAGCAGTTTGAGCAGCATAAGACTACAAATAGTTTATATCTATTTATATCATCTAACTTTATGTATGCAATTGCTCATTAGTTCCAGAGGGATTCAGAAATGTCTTGAGCGTATATTATCTAAAAAAATAAAATACAATAGCAAAGCATCAACTCAAAAACGTACTGATGCTTGTTCTTGTTTGTCATATTAGATTCAAGTTGCCATGTTAACATCATGCTTTAATGCACATCATGCTTAAGTGACTCTTGGCACAGGGACAATTACACCTTCCAGAACACTTGTGTGCAAAGACACTGCTAAAAATAATCCTCATCTCAGGGGGTCAATATCACAGGTGCTAATTAAAGAAGTACAAAGAGCAAATGAGGAGAATGAACGGAGCATAGACGTCAAAGACAATGCTTTACTTACAAATACAAACATATGGAGCAATTGTGAGCTGGGTTTGAGAACATCAAGAGATTTGCTCATTCATTTATCTAAACAAATGGACACCTGAACATTTGTGCACCTGAACTTAAATATGTAGTGAAATACAACATTTCTGGCAAATCTAAACTAATCACAGAATATAAATTTGGTCCATTTTTGTACACTTTGAAGCAGGTGTGAGATTTTATCAGTTGAATTAAATCAGTGAAATCTGTCAGTTAATATTTTGTTTTTCTAGTCCAAATGTTTTAATTTTTCTTATAGCACCTTTAAGTTCTGTATTCCACCATCAACACAATTGCACCCCCAAATTACACTATGTCCACTCCTTTCTGTGACAAAATGTTGTTTTGAATAGTTAAATGGTGCATGTCAACTAGTACTTGACTATGAACACAAATGGGTCACAGACATTGATGACAGATGCTGAAGAAATGCCTTACTCAGAGCTGGGCTGGACTGCTTGATGGAGCGATCTGTGTAAGAGGTAATTCAATTAAATAATTTGAGTAAAGCCTTAAAAAGTACAGAAAGTTATAAAGACGAAAATCAGGAATCAAATCAGGCTAATGTTATGGGAGAATATAGGAAAACATAAATAAAGAGAGCAGGAATCAACTCAGGCTAATGTTATTGGAGAATATAGGAAAACATAAATAAAGAGAGCAAAGTTGCAGAAAGCAGTGTAAGTTAAGGGGATAGTTCACCCAAAAATGAAAATAATGTCATTAACGACTCACCCTCATGTCGTTCCAAACTCTAATGCAGGGTTTACACCAAACGCGTTTTGGGCGTCAAAATCGCGTCTACCGCGCCTAGTTTGCAGCTTGAACACTTTGAATGCATTCGCGCGTGTAGAGCGGAGAAGACGCGCGGAAAAAGCAAGCATTTGACGCGCGTCCGAGGCAAACTCCTCTTCTTGTGGGAGGGGCAACTGCTGTGCGAGTGTCTGTTTGCAAGATGACTGATGTTGATTGTGCATGATGTTGAGTTACCAGTTTGTATTGGGTAACCTTACTATAGGGGGGAAAAAAACGGCGCGGGTCGATAAACGTAACCTAACTCAAAAGTAAAGTGTGTATTACAACTTACCAGGTTGCCCAAAGTCCTTACTGACACTCTTCAAAGCGAGGTCCTTTTTATTCCTGTATCCTATAGAAATAAGAACTTGTGTCATATAGCTCCGAGTGACTGCTTGAATGAGTGACTCTGGGCGGGGCTGCCACCACAGCAGCAGGCAGGCTCCTGATTGGTTAACGCGGCGCGAAATTCCGCCAAAGTTCAAATTTTTCAACTCGGGCGTCAGCCGCAAATTCGCGTGAACCGCAAAATGCACAAAAGCACCATTCGCGCGTACCGCGCACAACGCTCAATTCGCGCCTTTCGCGCGAGCTTCACGCGCGAATGAGGCGGAAACGCGTCTTCCGCTCCGCGCCGAACGCCTATTCCGCGCCGCGGGACCTCCTGACGCGCGTCAACGCGTCTCCACATTGACTTAACATTGAAATCACTCGCGCTTCACGCCTCTAGCGCGGTTGGTGTAAATGCACCATTAGACCTCTGTTCATCTTCGGAACACAGTTTAAGATATTTTATATTTAGTTTGAGAGCTTGCTGACCCTTCATTGAAAATCTTTGTACGGTATACTGTCCATGTCCAGAAAGGTATTAAAAACATCAAAGTAGTCCATGTGGCATCAGTGGATCAGTTACAATGTGTTGAAGCATCGAAAATACAGTTGAAAGAAAAAGTATGTGAACCCTTTGGGCTTACTTGGATTTCTTCATAAATTGGTCATAAAATGTGTTCTGATCTTCATCTAAGTCACAACAATAGAGAAACACAGTCTGCTTAAACTAATACCGCACAAACATAATACGTTTCCATGTTTTTATTGAACACAACATGTAAACATTCATAGTGCAGGGTGGAAAAAGTATGTGAAACCCTAGGCTAATGACTTCTCCAACCTGGGGTCCAATCAATCTGATGAGATTGGATGTGTTGATTAAAGCTGCCCTGTCCAATAAAAAACACACACCAGTTTTGAGTTTGCTGCTCTGAAGAAGTATTGTCTAATGTGAACCATGCCTCGCACAAAAGAGCTCTCAGAAGACCTACGATCAAGAATTGTTGACTTACATAAAGCTGGAAAGGGCTACAAAAGTATCTCTAAAAGCCTTGATGTCCATGTGTCCACGGTAAGACAGATTGTCTACAAATGGAGTAAGTTCAGCACTGTTGCTACACTCCCTAGCTGTGGTCGTCCTGTAAAGATGACTGCAAGAGCACAGCGCAGAATGCTCAATGAGGTGAAGAACAATCCTAGAGTGTCAGCTAAAGACTTACAGAAATCTCTGGCACATGCTAACATTTTTGTTGACAAATCTACAATAAGTTAAACATTAAACAAGAATGGACTTCATGGGAGGACACCACGGAGGAAGCCACTGCTGTCAAAAAAAAAACATTGCAGCACGTTTGAAGTTTGCAAAAGAGCACCTGGATGTTCCACAGCACTACTGGCAAAACATTCTGTGGACAGATGAAACCAAAATTGAGTTGTTTGGAAAGAACACACAACGCTATGTGTGGAGAACAAAAGGCACAGCACACCAACATCAAAACCTCATCCCAACTGTGAAATATGGTGGAGGGGGCATCCTGGTTTGGGGCTGCTTTGCTGCCTCAGGCCCTGGACGGATTATTGTCTACGATGGAAAAATGAATTCCAAAGTTTATAAAAGTTGCCAGTCAGCGCCAGCGTTTTTCATGATTTTCACAAAAGTTTAATGCCTTCCATAAAATGTTCTTCTTCAAATATATAAACATACAATATACCAAATGAAAGAACAGACCCTCTGCTTTCAAACAAAAAAAAACGTTTCATCCTACCTTCAGTAGTTCTTTTGTAATCAGCTTTTGAATATGGGTAGGTTTCTGCAAAAACACCACATTTTGAGCAAAAAGCAGATATAATTCCATTTTTGTGACGGACTTTTCATAGAGATCCCATTCAGAGCGATCATTAAAACAGACACGGACATGCAGCAGCTTGCCATAGGTCAATACTTCCGGTTTTAAAAAGTTGCGGAAGGGCCTCCGTCATTGGCGGGGAAGCGTTTTCTCTTGATTGACGAGATATCTTGTCAATGGCGGGGAAAGAGTTAACAGAGGATGGACAATGCAACAGGACAACGACCCAAAGCATAGAAGTAAATCAACAACAGAATGGCTTCAACAGAAGAAAATACGCCTTCTGGAGTGGCCCAGTCAGAGTCCTGACCTCAACCCGATTGAGATGCTGTGGCATGACCTCAAGAGAGTGATTCACACCAGACATCCCAAGAATATTGCTGAAATGAAACACTTTTGTAAAGAGGAATGGTCCAAAATTTCTCCTGACTGTTGTGCAGGTCTGATCTGCAACTATAGGAAACGTTTGGTTGAGGTTATTGCTGCCAAAGGAGGGTCAACAAGTTATTAAACCCAAAGGTTCACATACTTTTTCCACCCTGCACTATGAATGTTTACATGTTGTGTTCAATAAAAACATATAATGTTTGTGCGGTATTAGTTTAAGCAGATTGTTTTTCTCTATTGTTGTGACTTAGATGAAGATCAGAACACATTTTATGACCAATTTATGAAGAAATCCAAGTAAGCCCAAAGGGTTCACATACTTTTTCTTTCAACTGTACATTTTGGTCCAAAAATACCAAAAATTACGACTTTATTCAGCATTGTCTTCTCTTTCAGTTCTGTTGTGAACCGCGTGCACGAGACTGAAGTCACGTGACTGCAGTGATGTAGCTGACGTACGACGTGGCTGACGTGTTAACTGGTGTGCCCCAGCTGTTTGTTTGTGTTCGCCCAAGCTTCTTTTACAGTCTGAGAGAGACGCACGCTGTAAGTTTGAAAAGAAAACATTTGCAAACATGTCTGAGGATAACACTGAGGAAGAGAAGACAATGCTGAATAAAGTCGTAATTTTTGGTATTTTTTGACCAAAATGTATTTTCGATGCTTCAACCGATTCTAATTGACCCAGTGATGCATTATGGACTACTTTGATGATGTTTTTATTACCTTTCTGGACATGGACAGTATACAGTATGTAGATTTTCAATGAAGGGTCAACAAGCTCTTGGACTAAATATAAAACATCTTAAACTGTGTTCCGAAGATGAACAGAGGTCTTCTGAGTTTGGAACGACATGGGGGTGAGTCATTAATGACATTATTTTCATTTTTGGGTGAACTATCCCTTTAAAAGTTTTTATGGAATATTGTACTTGTTTATAAATGACTTTTCTGTGCGCTTCATTTTTTTTTTTTTATTCATGTGGCCTCTTAATTTATCATCAAAAACATTAACCTCCTCCCCTCCTCGAAACACCCTCTTTTACCTTCCTGTCATAAGGACAGGGCTATCAGAGACTTGAGCTGTGTCCAAATACCCACACTTGCGTTCTTGGCAACTTGAGAGTGCGTGGATGCGACAGGAAGTAAGTGAGCAAGGCTGTCCCATGTCTTAAAACTGGCAAAGTGCAGTGCCCTTAACGCACACTAAACCCACACTATCTTGAATACCGCTTCAGAGGGGTATTCAAGGAAAATGTATCCCATCATCCCATCAAGAGAAACACTTAATGTTAAAAATAAATTAAAAGTAAATAAAAAATGAATATGTTTAGTGCAAATTGCTGAATTGCTGCTACCTGGTTTGACATTTTTACGCTGGCTAAGTGTGCACCATTTGGTGAATAATTTTACATGCATGCTTGAGATCTTCACACCCACTAGAACACTTGGGCCAAATGAAGGAAACATGCACAGCAAGTAGTCAAGTGCAAAGATCACAAGTGTGAGTATTTGGACACAGCACAGGGTGCGGTCCACTTCAATTTTCGACAGGCTTTTGCAAACGTCCCTAAGCACTTTCCCTCAGGGAACCCTCGCCACCATGTAAAAGTGTGTTCCACTTTGTGAAGAAGTGGACGAGGAAAGTTTAACGAGGGACGAGTCAACAAGAAGATTGTGAGTGAAAGGCATAACAATTTGGAATGGAACGCAGCCTTGTTTCTGCCTGGGAAAAATTGTGGTGATTACAAATTAGCAACATGGCCCAACTTCCAACGATCCAATCAGTTATCAATGGGCGAAACCAAGATTTAACTCCCACCTACATTTTTTCTAATTTCAGAAGACCTTTTAAAGGAGGGGTGCACGATTAAAAAAAAAAACTTTATGGAAAAGGGAGTCGGGCTTGGTACCAAAACACACTTGTAGCCAATCAGAAGTAAGGGGTATGCCTACTAACCGACATCGTTGCCTGGGTCGCGTATCGGGCGGGTCTATCAAAAGAAGGTCCAGATTCTTTTGGGGTAGGGGCATGTTTGTTTAGGTGATTTCAGAGATTGGCTTTCAGAGATCGTGCACCCCGCCTTTAACTTGTATGTTGAAATACAATTGCTACTTCCGTTTCATGGTGACTTAAAAAACAACCTCTGTAAATATCTCTGTGTTCCATAAAAGATAATCATACAGGTTTGGAACAACACAACAGTGTGTCCATTTTTATTTTATTTTTTTGTGAACTTTGTTTTTATGTGCAAAGGACTTGAAAGCCTATAAAAGCTTTGAAACATAAAAAAATCTGTATTTACCCGTCTCAGAGGGTCGTGTTTGGCTCTCAACAGCAATGGATGTGCCACATCCCATGATGCCACTTCTTGAATCTGACAAATTATTTTGGTTTTCCTCTTCATTTAGCATCCAGAAAAACCTGTGCAAAAACACTAAATGGTTGTTTCCAAAACTGTATTAGCTTAGCTAATATGAATGAAATAAACCTTACATTTTATTCCAATTAAAAAGTGCCATTAGTCCAGTTTTAATACTAGATTCATAATGAAGTGAAATGGCAGGAGAAAAAAGGCACATTGTTTGGGAATTAAAGCAGTCACATTCTGTCTGTTCTAGAATAAAGCAACAGAAGATACTGCAGATCATCCTGGACTTTAATCTGCCTCCTTAAGAGCTATTCAAAAGACCCTTTTAACACTGATCAATCTCTCTAGGAGACAGATTGTTGCATATCATCTTCACAACGTTAAGTAAATTTACTTTGCAAATAGTACATTGTGTATTTTAAAATCAGCTTAACTGAACTCTTGTCTCCGCTGTGATGCTTAATTTTAAGGCGTGTCAAACTCCAAATGTATCGTTTACATCTATATATATCCTTATGAAAATTATCAATTGCTTCATTATAGTAAATTATAGTAACCAGGGTTTTTGTGGATCGATTAACATTAGTATTATCGGTACGACACATACGTGGTTATATGGTTTCTAGTGATTTCTATATATGGTTTTACTACAAATAACACGGTTATATCTTTGTTTTTTTAACAAACACAGAAACCTAAAACGTCATTTATTCCCCTCAACAGGAACTTAAATATCATGAACCACATACAACAACTACGAATACATAGTTAAACAAAAAAAGTTACCTTTCCGTGATTCATCAATAAATATCGATGGCGCGTGCAAACAGGTAAGGAAATAACGACGTAATGGAATGAGATGCTGAAGATAAAAACAAATAATCAGTCTTTTTTATACACGTGAACGGATGCGATGAAGCACCACAGGTGTCATGGAGCTCGTGACTGAAACGCGCACCCTGCGCGTTCACTGACGCTTGCGAATCAGCTGTGGGCACCAGGCATCGTCACGCCCAGCCTATACTAACAGAAAAAAGGCTTAGGGTCTTCCCAAAACAAAACACTGAATTTGTTTGCGGTGCTTATTGTTAAAAATAGCCATTCGTTTATCTCAGATATTTCACTCTTTCAGCTTCCAACACTATGGTCCAAAAAATAAATAAAGAACTGCGTATGACTTGCTTTTGTTAAATGTCTCTTGGATTCCTGCGCTGTCACTTTAAGGAAAGTTCTCGCAATGCATTTTAAAAAAGAAAGCAAGTATTTCGGCTTCTATTTTACTTTAAGACAACTGCCGTAAAATACTAACATTTGATACACTGCTGGATTAACAACTAATGTAGTGCTGGATTCGTGCGCATGCGCGCTGTTGTCAAGGAAACACTTGATGAATGAGTTTTCCCATCAAAAAGGACACATGGATGCTTATTTCTATTTGAAATGAACACGTGAGTAACGCACGCGGCAAGCTTAAAAAAATTTAAAACACAGATTATAAACAATGTTTATTTTAATAGTTAAATATTTAAACGTTAAAACAGTAAAATCATCAATTAAAACAAAAGTTCAAGCACCAGCCAATGCGGCTGGAGTTCTCCGGCGTCTCAGTTGATTCCAGGCCTGCTGAACTTCCCGGCGCGTGACGGTCCGGTGGCGGCCAAAGCAAGAGAGGCGCGACGCTTCCGACCCCACTCTCTGGAGAAAATATCTGCTTACACCGTCATTTACACGTCTCATTTCCGTCGAGTCAGTCTGTGTATGACAGAAACTGTACATAAATCTTTGTATTCAAGTTGAAAGGATTTTCTCTAGCATGAACGTTCTTAAAACACACCTGTTGTCGGATCGCGTACATGAACGTGGCATGGCCTCTGGGTTTTGAAATCGTGCTTCTTGATGCCGTGCACCGTTTGGTTGTAAGTCCAGGAGCTTTCATGATGGTCGGAGTAGTCTACAAATAATGCTATAAAAACCTCGCATTTTAAAGTATGTGTAATCAATTCTTTAATGACTAACAAGCTGGCGTATGCTCATGTTGTGACGTCACATCCTGTCCACGGAGATGCCAGTTTTAAATAATTAATAAATTAAACTATTATTATTATGAACAATGAACAAATAATAATTATTATTTTAAAATTTTATGTATGCTTTTGGCAGTCAGTTGAAATGAGTAATACATATTAGACATGATGTTTTATATACTAGAATCCAGTTATCATGTTAATAAATCAGCATTTTTTGTTTGCATTATTTATTTAGCATTTTAATCCAGTTTGTTCAATAAACATCATAACTCTTGTTAGCCTTGTGAACCAGTCATTCACATCAGATACTTACAGTTGAATTTATTACTAGAAAACATAAGATATAGGCTAGGCAGTGGTGTGTTCTGTGTTTAAATAAATATACTATTGGGAACATAAACTTGGGAAACATAAATTGAATGTATGTCGCTTTAGATATGTGTTTATATGACAAAGACTTTCTTTATTCAAGGACATAACTTTTCAGGTAAGCCATGAACACAGGTAAACAAAGTAGGCTTATAAATGCAACAGGTAATTGGTGACAGTGAGGATAAACTACTCTACATTACCTTTACAAACCACACAAAAATATCACACCCAATGTGTTATTTTTAACCCAATGCTGGGTATATATTGGACAGAACACACATGTTGGGTTATAAATAAACCAATGCTAGCCTAGGTTGTTATTAACCCAACCATGAGTTGAAACAACCCAGCATATGTTTTTTTATTAACAATGGGTACCCTTTCTATTTGCCAAATAGCAACTGAATAGCAAGAAATATTTTTTGTTGTAGAATATATGAAACAGATCATTATCACAAAGTGAAAGTCTAACATATTCTAATTCATCTTATTTCTTCCATATAAAGTAACACATTGTTTGTTCATAAAAAAATGAACACAGGGCAGTAGTTTTCACTTTGGCATGTTGGAGTATAAGAAAAGGGGCAGTGCAGGGAATAGTTGGGTATTGCATTGTTGGCATCCACTGGATCAGGTGCATTTATTCATGCAAAGTAGTAATTCCAGGCGGATAGCGATGCGGGTGTGCCAACCCAGTGGTATGATACGGATGTAACGCGCTACGATAGGTGGACGCAGCAGGTTCTGGACTGTTGATGAACTGTCAGAGTTCCCATAGAACAACTGAAAAGAAGAGACAATCAACTAAAATCCAAAAACTATAAGCAACTGGATGACTTAGCAAGCATTTTCTTATTTTAAGGACTAAAATACAAAGACAAAAAAGTGTAAGGCTGCAATAGATGGTCTTGCCATTTGCCACACACACACTGAGGAAAATAAGTATTTGAACACCCTTCCATTTTGCAAGTTCTCCCACCTAGAAATCATGGAGGGGATGAAATTGCCATCGTAGGCACATGTCCACTGCGAGAGACATATAATCTATTAAAAAAAAAATCCAGAAATCACAATGTATGATTTTTCAACCATCCATCTGCATGATACAGCTGCAAATAAGTATTTGAACACCTGTCTATCAGCTAGAATTCTGACACTCAAATACCTGTTAGTCTGCATTTAAAACGTCCACCTCCACTCCATTTATTATCCTAAATTAGATGCACCTGTTTGAGGTCGTTAGCTGCATAAAGACACCTGTCCACCCCATACAATCAGTAAGAATCCAACTACTAGCCAAGACCAAAGAGCTGTCCAAAGACACTAGAGACAAAATTGTACAACTCCACAAGGCTGGAAAGGGCTAGGGGGAAATTGCCAAGCAGCTTGGTGAGAAAAGGTCCACTGATGGAGCAATCATTAGAAAATGGAAGAAGCTAAACATGTCTGTCAATCTCCCTTGGACTGGGGCTCCATGCAAGATCTCACCTCGTGGGGTCTCAATGATCATAGGAAAGGTGAGAAATCAGCCCAGAACTACACGGGAGTAGCTGGTCAATGACCTGAAAAGAGCTGGGACCACCGTTTCCAAGGTTACTGTTGGTAATACACTAAGATGTCATGGTTTGAAATCATGCATGGCACGGAAGGTTCCCCTGCTTAAACCAGCACATGTCCAGGCCCGTCTTAATTTTGCCAATGACCATTTGAATGATCCAGAGGAGTCATGGGAGAAAGTCATATGGTCAGATGAGACCAAAATAGAACTTTTTTGGCCTAGCCAGTTTCCAGACCTAAACTCAATAGAGAATCCTTGGAGGGAGCTTAAATTCCGTGTTTCTCAGCGACAGGCCAAAACCTGACTGATCTAGAGAAGATCTGTGTGGAGAAGTGGGCCAAAATCCCTCGTGCAGTGTGTGCAAACCTGTTGAAAAACTACAGGAAATGTTTGACCTCTGTAATTGCAAACAAAGGCTATGTACCAAATATTAACATTGACTTTCTCAGGTGTTCAAATACTTATTTGCAGCTGTATCATACAAATAAATGGTTGAAAAATCATACATTGTGACCTCTGGATAAAATTTTTTTAGATTGTCTCTCACAGTGGACATGTACCTAAGATGACAACCACAGACCCCTTCATGATTTCTAAATGGGAGAAATATACTTTTTTTCCTCACTGTATAAATATATATATGGGGGAGGGTTATTTTCATACTCTGTTGTTTCCAGTCTGGTCCTTGTAGTAGATCCAGTTGAGTTTCTCATTGGTGCGGTACTGCACGCTATATTTAGTCATCCACTCCTCCGAGTCACAGCGCCCCTGGGTCAGGATACCAGAAACCACTTTGATTTCCTTCAGGTCAATCTGCAGCCACTGGTTGGTATCCTGAAATTTAGACAGCCAGGCACACCTAAGAGATTAAGGACAAGAGTGACAGAGAGACTATAAAAATCCATCATTTACAAAAAGGCAACCCTTTACAGAGAAATGAAAACAACTCACCCAAATCCCTGACTGTTGAGTCTCGCTTTGTTTGCAGTCCAGGAGGAGAACCAGCCCGTATACTGCTCTTGATTGGAGGAGCTGATTTGATCTGATGTCACAGACCCTTCCTCAAACCCAAGGGGCTTATGGTAAGGACACTCTGAAAATCACATCAATCAGCGTCATGTAAATCAGCTAGGTTTTCATTGTCACTATAAAGCCAGCTCTGAATTACAAAACTCTATGGACAGAAGTATTTAACAAAAGTCATCTTAATGAAACAGTAATCACAGGATCAGAGAGATTTATCTACCATGCTGTGTTAAGGTGAAATGGACAAAGCATTAAGCCAGGAGCTTTTTAAATCCAGAACTGTTCTGTTTGTGACTTTAATAAATCTATCTTACAATCCCAAAAGCCAAGCTTTAATTTACACAGTGAAAGAACAACATCCGTTAAGACTTTAGGTTGACAGATGGTTACGTTCCATCCTAAGCTCTAGTCCTATCATTTATTTTACATAACAGTCCATCTCTAACCATTTTAATATATGGGTCATTCTACAAAAAAAGGTGGAAATGCTTGTCCCTTGCTTTTGCAGACCCCCTAATCATTTAATTTGACCCAATAATCCCATAATAATATATATTTAATAAATATAGACTGTCCTTAACATGATGAGAGAGTTTATTTATGTAATTTTCTTTTTTTCCTTTTTTTAAACTTTTTTTAAATGTCCGGTCCTGAAAATTGCCCTGTCCCTTTGATCATACATGGAAGTTGAACTGTGTACTTATTATTTAAAACCATGTTTTTAATAAAACAAATCTAATTTACATTTACCTTTAACCCTGTATGAATTTACTACAACACTGAAATGGTAAAAAATACACTATTAATATGAATAATATCAAATAAATATTTGTCCCCAAATTTATGTCATTGGTGTTACCCTACCCAAAGCACTTTTATTTTGAAACAATGCATCAGCTCTTGAAGTTTTTCTTGGGGCAAGAGGTCAGTGGACGAAGTGCAGTGGAGGAAGGCAAAAGGTTTGTGAGATGTCTTACCTTATTTGTCTAAAATATGATATATCTAAGAATTTTGAGATAAGATTTTTTGGATGTCATTAGTGTTACTCTTTTTTTATAGCTGGAGTAAATATAAATACATTATACTGAATAAGTATGTGATTGTTACATCTCTGATGAAATAGCACATGGCTAATTGCAGCCATTTTTTAAAAATGTTTGTTTTTTTCTGTAAATTGTCATTGGTGTTACCGTCATTGGTGTTACCGTCATTGGTGTCTTCTCTAATGAGTACTTCCTAAGCACTATTCCTTTAACTGACCAACATAAAAGCATACAAACAAAACAAGATGGAAAAATGTTTAAGTTTATAAGTTTTATCATATTCATTATTATTAATTATTATTATATTCTCTTTTTGTCAGGTATCGAAGATACAACATCATGGATTCTTTATTAAAATTTAATAAAAAATAAACATAGATTAAGATCCCCCGTTTTGAGTATTCATAGATTTGAGAACTTAATTCATTCTATTATAGAAGTTTTTGGTGTTTTGAAAGAATTTAATATAAGCTGATTTCCATCACCAGAATTCCACCATTTCTGTATGACCCTTATGTTTATATACCCCGTTCCTTTAAAATAACAAAAAACCTTTAATTGTAATAAATTATCATTAACATTTCATAACAGTTTGAACCTATTCTTGTCTTTCTAATCTTAACATCACAGTCCCCTTCTACTGGAACTAATGGGATTATGAACCCACGCTCTGTTCAGCTCTGTCATTCTTGCTCTCCCCTCTCTCTCTTTTTTCCAGTTTCATTTGATTGTACCACATTTGTCTCAGAGGACTCTCAGCACAAGCGGTTTTTGTGTTAATGGAGCGTGTCTGCCCTGTGGTGGTGAGCCATTGGGACGCAGCGATGGCACACATGGCCCAGGTGAAACTGCAACCAAATGATTAATGACTTTGTGCTCAGGTGCAGGCACGGGCTTGTCCGGGTGCCAGCTCATTCGCACATGCCCTGCCATCTTGTTTCCAAAGGGCACCAGCTAGTGCTAACTAATCCATCTCTTTTCAAAAAGAGGAGCAAAGTCTCATTCTGATGTTGTGTAACTGATGTTTGTGTTTTATACTATGGAGTGCAAAACAAACCAGGATCTCATTTACATAATTACTCTCATTATTCACACGAAATTGGTGATGTGCTTCTAAGTCTGATTTAGAAAAATCTATATACAGTATTCTTTCTCACCTGGCATGCAGACCATACCCTGTGCCCAGGTGGATCTAAAACCTTTAGAAAGCAGCTTGGAATCTTCATCACAATCACATTTGCAAGTTTTTTCAGCCCATGTCTCATTGCCATCCTGAACGCAGAGTAAACAAGAGTAAATTATGGTAAAATTGTCCTTTTTATTTGTCACCAATAGTAGCAATATCAAATATTTACATTTACCTCTTGAGCCTGAAGCCCAACAAAACCTGGACAAGATGCAGAAAATGTACATATGGTGAAACACTGTAATGTTTTAAAGTACACTGTAAAAAAAATCTGTAGAAATTACAGTATTACTGGCAGCTAGCTGCCAGTAACTTACTGTAGATTTTACATTTATGTTATTTACTGGCAACAGTTTGTTCAAAGTTAAATGAACATGAAACATTTTCAGTCTTTATCTTCTACAGTAAGTTACTGGCAACCAGCTGCATAACTACAGCAAATTTTTTACCATACACAAAATATTAATACAACTGAAGTATCATTTCCAAAGCTTACACTGTAAAAATATCCGTAGAAATTGCAGCTGGGTTGCCGGTAACTTACCGTAGATTTAAATTTATGTTTTTTTACTGGCAACATTTTGTTCAAGGTTAAATGAACATTAAACATTGAAGTCTTTGTCTTTACAGAGTAAAACTAAAAAAACAGCATCAAGCAAAACATTCTGGGAAACAAAATCTGAAGCAAAAAAACAGAAAAAGGTTGATGATGATTTCTGGTTCCCAGAATGCTTTGCATGACGATGTTATTGTATAGTTTTATTCTTTAAAGATAAAAACTTGTTAATGTTTAAAATTTATTTAACTTTGAACAGACTCTTGCCAGTAAATAACATAAATTTAAATCTACAGTAAATTACTGGCAACTCAGCTGCAATAACATTGTAATTTCTACAGATTTTTTTTACAGTGTATACCAAAACATATACATTTACTTTTCATATTTTATCATTTTAATGCACTGCTCATCACTCATTTGACACACTCTTTATATGCAACAATGTTGAGTTGCTGAAAATAACGTAACTCAATAGCACATACCTTTAGTCACCAGCAGGATGGCCAACAGTAACATGTGCTGCAGTCTGAACTCCATGATGATTTATTTTTCGAGTGGTGGACCGCACCGATATTAAAGGGGCTGGATTACTGTAATCCACAGAGCACTAATGGCCTCATCTAATACTCTTTATCTCAAAGCTCCTCCTTTTATACTGCAAAAAGCTAGTTTGGCATCGTTCACATCCCAGTTCAAACCATGTCTGTTAAAAAGAGAGGAATAGCCAAATGATCCCAGACTACATAAAGCCGGGTGGTCACCTTCTGTGACCCACTTAATGGTTCAATGAATGCAATTAACTCAATTCAATATCCCAATCTGTTGATATCACATACAGTATGTTATTTGTTGGGACAGGATCAACGTCTCAATAGTCAAATCCTTTAGTCACCGTTATTGGTTGTTTGTCTTTTTAAAGAGTTTCTATTGTAATCACTGCTAAAATAACAGCTTTTTGTTTAACAGGACATAGCTGGGTAGACATTATTTTAATTGTTATTAAATATAAATTAGAATATAAATATAAATTATATTGGTGTCAGACTCTGAAATCATACATTAGAGTCTGTTTCCCACTCATACCCTTTAAAACGCATTGTTTGAAAAAAATAATCTAATCAAATTTACTTCACAGAGCCAATATATAAGCAAAGCAATGGATTTTGATAAATAATCCTTCCAATCAGGGCTTGGGGCAAGAGTTGTGCTTTAACCTGATTGGTTACATTTTTGGACAGTAAACAGTTTTGTTTACTTCAATTATATCAAGAACAACGAGTTAGGGGTTGGATCTGCACATTTCGAATTGTGTTGGCAGTTCAGCAATAAGAGACTCGCGGGTTTAACAACTTGAACTGACTTCAAATCTTTGTGACTCGATCCAACACCTAAAGGAACAAAGAATCTTAAAATGAAACTTAAATATAAAAAAGTTCTCTTTGACAACAAACTATGAAAGACTCAGGAGTCCGTCCTTAAAACTACATCTCTGTAACCTTGGACAGACAAATCTTTTTCTAATTTGCTAGAATATACGTTTTTGTTCCTGACAGATTATACAACTTTGACCTCACACAACTTCACAATGACTTTTGTTGGCACAAAAACTGCTTTGGAACAAAATGTTTAACTGGGAATAAAAGAGATCTGTTTTCAACGGCAATGAAAGACTAAATGCAAACTGACCTTCGGGCCTTATTTGTGGTTTGAAGTTGAGACGTACATTCTTATGCAAATATCTACACGTCTTATTCAATGGTGAACTGACAATATTACAAAACCAAAAGCTTATAGCTTCTGGTCATTGCTAAATAACAATAATAATCAATAACCAAACATCTTCTGCAGCAGTTTGTGAAGAAATCTGATACATTTAATCTATTCTGTGTTCATCTGAAAATGTTTGTATCTCTGCACTGAACAGTTCAGCCACTGACAAATACCCTCTTTGGATGAAATATGCTACAACACAAGCTGTCTATGGTTTTAAAACATGAGTTGTCATGTAATTCTAAATGTAAGGTTTAGCTCAGTATCGCAGTGAATCAAAAATCCATCAGTCACCTTTGCAGAATCATTTTGAATAAACATTTAAGGCAATAAAACCCTGCTGATTGAGTTATTGCTTACTCCTTTTTTTAAGTTTAGCATTATTTAATGGAAAATGCCATAAAGATGTCCATGTATAGATTTTTTAAGAGCAAATAAGAAACTTTTAACTACTTGTAGATTTGGGTTTTGGTTGGGTTAAGAAGGTTGACCATGATCACCACACGCAAGCAACAACACCATCACTATTTATTAGGGCAGGTCTAACAGCTGGCTGACGGGAGGTTTACCAGACAGACTGTGCCAGTGTACTTTACATGATGTGAAAGGATTAATGAATATGGTGTTAATCTGGAAAAAATGACAAATCTGGGTGGGATTACTCTTAAAAGGCAAACTCTCAAACTGCATTATTTAGGAAGGCAGGGTTTTAGTTGACTTGAAAACTTTTAAAGGACAAGTTCGGTATTTTACACTTAAAGCCCTGTTTTCAGATTGTTAATGATGAAATAGAACGGTTTTGACTGAAATTTGGACATATGATGCTGGCCCGAGAATTTTCAGGTGTTTGTTGTATCGCCCACCACCTCTAAAATGGCTGCATAGGTGCACTGGAACAATCCTTCCTAAAATGCACCAAACTTTCGTTTACAAAGACGTGAAACCCACCGAGTGGTCAGGGGTGTTCACTGATATGCTCACACAAAAATCGCTGCAGAAGATGCTTTTCAACAGGTGTTTTAGCATTCGTTGTAAACTTGTGGACCTATTTTTCCAAACGCCTCACACCCGTACATTCTTCTGTTGAGAGCTTGAATAATAGACACTCCAGCCCAGTTGGTGGCGATAATCCGCCTTTGCCAATTGCAAGAATACAAACAACGTTCCCGGCACGGAGTAATACCGTTCCTCACAGCACATCTAATACAAGTCAATGGAGTTGGACAAAAACTATAAGACCTGTTGGAATGCGTTTTTCGCAGCGATTTTTGTGTGAGCATATCAGTGAACACCCCTGACCACTCGGTGAGTTTCACGTCTTTGTAAATGAAAGTTTAATGCATTTTAGGAAGGATTGTTCCAGTGCACCTATGCAGCCTTTAACAGAAGGTATACAGAATCTCATGTTTCTTGTTATCCTTGTGTTATTGCGTGGCAGTTTAACTATAGAAAAAAAACAATCAAAAACTTAACTTACAATATAAATACTCAACCTGATTGCTGTTAAATCATCCTACAGAACATTCTGTGAAAAATAACCTTCTATCTTTAAAATTGCGTGAGTATGGTAATCAAATCTCATAATAAGATTATGCAATAAGTCTGGATTTCACAGACAGGGTCAGGTTTGTTACTGAAAAATACCTTATTTAATTATCCATTGTAACTAGGACTGTCAAAAGATTAATCACGATTAATTGCATACAAAATAAAAGTTTGTTTTTGCATAATATATGCATGTCCACTGTGTGTAATTATTTTGTATATATAAACACACACGCACACGCACGCATATATGTATTTAGGGAACATTACATGTATTTATATATTTCTTTAGATTTTGATATATTTTTATAAAATTTGTATTTATTTATACATGTATGTGTGTATTTATATATACATAACAGTGGCGGAGGGTCGCAAATTCAAAATATGTGTTCGGAGTGTCACATGTGCTGCTCGTGTTTTTAAAATGTGTGTTTGTTGCATCATGTGAACCATGTGCATCACATGTTTTGTCAAAATAAGTGCCTGCTGCACACGCGTCGTAAACCATTTACGATAAAAGAGACGCTAACGTTTATTATGCGAGTATCTGGCAAACACGAGATACTCTTTTATCATAAACCCTTTAGACGCAATTGCAGCAGGCACTTATTTTGACAAGACACGTGATGCACATAGGTTCACTCGATGCACCGAACACATATTTTAAAATTACGAACCACACACATGACGAGCTACATGTTGTAACGAACTTCGCATCGGGCGCCCTCGAAAAAGAAGTCACTGGCCGCCACTGATACATAATAATTACAAAGTACACACAGAAATATATTATTTTTATTTTGAATGCGATTAATCGCTATTAATATTTTGACAGCCCTTATTGTAACACCTTGCAATAGTACCGTGAAAAGAACACATAAATTACAATATAGACTAGCTATAGGTGAGAAAGAAGCTTGAATAGTTTCTTAAAGTTATATTTTCATATTTTGTACCCATATTTTAATCTGTGTTTGCAGAATATCATTTAAGAAATGTATAGTGTGATAAATATAAAACGTGGGCATGGAAATGTGCTGTTTTTAAGGGCCAGCACAAAAACACCAATTTACCTGATCTCACACCTGCCTCCCCACAACCAGATCAATAACAACATTACATCTTTGAAACCCTTTTACCAGGTCCAGAGGCAATGCTTTCATCTTTTCAAAAACATCCCATTAAACTGATTAAATTAAAACTGCCAGTTGTTCAATTGGTTGAAAGACTTATGCGCGCATGCAAGCGAGCCCTCAAAGCGCCTCTCGAAGGCACGTAGAGACTTGACTCTCAAATCCCAACCTTGAGCAGTGCTGTTTGCGAACCACTGCTTATACTGTACCTCGGGCAAAGTCACTCTTATCACCGGCTGGCGGGACCAGGAGATCACAAGGCTCCTGGGTCTCCGATGCCCCTGGCTGCCCACTCTGCTGCCAACTTAAAATTGATTATTCACGGGAAATCCAGCTCATCTGGGATCAGAGCTTTAATAAACCAACACCAAACCCCGACTGCACTTTGCAATCACTACCGAGTCCCAAAACGCCACATTTATATCCTGTTTTTAATGTTGTTTTGAACTCTTGGGATTTTTTTAAATGTTGTAAGACATCAGCTAAAGGTAAAGTGAGACAAACAGGCATCGTGGGACTTTGATTTAATGGTCTTGCCTGAAAAGTATTACAGAACCTGGTTAAGCAGAATCAGTAATTGCTGATATGCCGTTATGTGTCTTTTAATGCGGAGAAGTCCAAAACCTTGAGGGAAGGATTTATTCTTGAACCTGCAGTATGATCCAGTATGTAATATAGACCTGCTGTAGTCTGAAAATTCATATCAGAAAACAATGTTCAACAAAGAGAAGAAAATAATTTAAAGCATAAGTACTTCTGTTACAACCATAAAATGCACTCTGTACATTATAACACCGATAATTCATTAAATAATCTTCGTGAAATATAGAATTATTACACATTAAATATTTATACATTCTCTTGTGTATAAACTAAAGCTCTTACAATTCCACAGATTTCCCCATCCCTAAATTTCCATATACAAATACATAAATTCATATCATCATCATCATCAGTAAGATATTCAACAGAAAACTGAACCCAGATGTAATAATGAACAATAATACAAATTCTATCAAATGTGGATGCTTTTATAAAACAAATCTGAGACATAACTATTGCCACCTTCTGGCTAGAAGTGGCATTGTGTACCACTGTATGATCGATATCGTGTAGCATTCCATAGGTAGCCGAGAAGGAAATAAGAGACCAAGTACCGAGGGTCACCTCTAAAGAGCCGTTTCTTTCAGATCGTTGAGGTTTGGCATTCTCGCGCGGGCAGGTCTGGTAAAGCCGATACCGTTCTGCCCGCCTTTATTTGCCATTTGCTCCGGATACGGTGCTCCCTCAGCTCGAGTCAAAGCGGAGACGTGCCAGCTGGATTCGATCTGCCCTGGCAGAGGGTAGTTGTGGGGTTTGCGGCTCTTGGTATTGGGGGTGACGCTGCCCACCGGATGCCCTCTGCCTTCGTTCAGGTTCCCTTTGGAAGGGGGGTTAGGGAGAGGATGGAAGCGCAGTTCAGCCGAGCGATCGGGAGGTGGCGGCTGGTTAGACGTAGCGGGAGAGGAAAGGTGTAGGAGTTTGCGGAGGGACTTCAGAGGCTGGTTCTGAAACGATAAGCGGATGCTGTTTGCTTACTTCATTGCTGCGAATATTTACAGACACTACTGCAGGGGATGCATTGGAAGTTATGTAAGGAATGGCAATTGATTTATGAGCGAGAGGTTTTCCTCACCTGAGGTTGAATGTCTGGTTGCTTTTCAGGTTGCCAAGTGTTGTCTCTTTCCCTTTCACGATCCCTCTCTCTGTTTCGGTCCCGGTCTCGCTCCCTGTCCCTTTCCAGGTCACGTTCCCGGTCGCGATCCCGGTTGCGGTGTCGACTGCTATGATGAGAGGAGGATTTCACCGGTCTCTGTATAACTAGCTGTTCCTGCTGGCTGTCACCGGGAATCTGACGCATAGAGGAAAGCAGAAAGCTGGTGAAATGACATGAAGTGTGGGGTGGATTAAAAAAAATCTGCCAGTCCAAAAAAGTGGACCAAAATTTCAGTGCATGAGGTCAGAAAACTGAAAACGCACCGGGGTGATGCCCTCTCAAGTTTACAAAGCAAAATAAAAAATTATATTTTGCATAAAGGAAACTACGGAGCCCCTAAGGGGACATGGAAAGTTGAGCACGCGAAACTAAACTTAAAAATAAATTCTGTACATGAAGGTTTCGCGTGAGCACATGAAAGTTTCACGTGATCATGTGAAACTAAACTTTAGATTTTCGTGTGCTCACGCGAAACCTTCATGTGCAGAATTTTAGAAGTTTAGTTTTGGGTGCTCGTGTAAAACTTTTTCAATTATATTTTGCATAAAGAAAACTATGGAGCCCTTTAGGGGACATGGAGCAAAAAAAAATAAAATTCTGCACATGAAGGTTTCGCGTGAGCACATGAAAGTTTCACATGAGCACATGAAACTAAACTTTAGGTTTTTTTTTACTCCAATGTCACCTTAAGGGCTCGGTAGAAAACAAAGTTCATAATTTTTTTCATTGTGTTATTTTATTTTATGCCCATTTATCACGGTTACTAAAAAGCAAAAAGAAATTATTCTTATTACTGTAAAAAAAATTAAATATGGTATTTGTTACAGGTTACAATATTATAATGTGAATAATCAATTTCAATATAATATAATAATTATATAATAATGCAAAATCAGGTATTAGTTTCTTTATGCAAAAAAAATGTATTTAACATATTTTCAAGATATACATTTCAGACCTTTCGAAATTATTTTGCCTTAAATGAATAAACTCTTAAAAATTTCTGTAGACATTACAGTATTACTGGCAGCTGTTTGCCAGTAACTCACTGTAGTTTTAAATGTATGTTATTTAGTGGCAACAGCCTCATGCAAAGCATTCTGAGAACCAAAATCTGAAAAAAAAAACAGAAAAAGGTTCATGAGGATTTCTGGTTCCCAGAATGCTTTGCATGAGGCTGTTGCCAGTAAATAACATACATTTAAATCTACATTAAGTTACCAGCAAACATCTGCATAACTACAGCTTTTTTAACAGTGTAGCTTTGACAAAAAATTGTCTTTTAAGCAGACAGATTACAGAATACAGATTGAGAAAGGCTTGTGATTTGGGAGGTGACCAGTTTCTGACCCTCTGTACCAAAATGTGCAAGTATTTCTAAGTGTATGTGTATAAACAGAATACCAAGTGTCAACCTGTTCTGTCCTTGTTTTGAATGGTAGACATAAAAACGTGCATTTGTTTTGAGCAGGCGCTGCTACAGACGACTATATGGTCCATGCACCTCACAGAACACATGCTTTGATGCTATAAGGAACCTAAGCGATGCTGCATGATATGTAAAACACAAAGAACCAGATCCATTATATCAACATACATAACAAATACTAATTTACCCTAATGAAAACCTGAAACTTGTATTACCAAAAATGATTCATTGTACTTGGCAATGCAGGATATTAAATTATGAGGCTGTCTGGGCTGCCAGCTATTCAGACCATAAACTTTGCTGTTGGCAGGCGTGGTATGTACTGTATGTATGAAGATGCATTAGGCTTGAAGACCAATGCAGATCAATTGTTAGCTCTTTACACACAGTTTTTCAAATTGCAGCTGCCTGGCACAAGCTGTTCAAGAACTATAAGATACATTAAATGTTATGCATTGATTTTTCTATTAAAGTAAATAAATATTTGCTTGTGCCAGTTTAAAGGGACATTCCACTTTTTTTGAAAATATGCTGATTTTCCAGCTCCCCTGGAGTTGAACATTTGATTTTTACTGTTTTTGAATCCATTCAGCTGATCTCCTGGTCTGGCGCTAGCACTTTTGGCATGGCTTGGCACAATCCATTGAATCTGATTAGACCATTAGCATCGCGCCAAAAAAACAACCAAAGAGTTTCGATATCCTTCCCACTCCAAACTTGACTCTTCTGCGGCTACACCGCGCACTAAGACAGACGGAATATCAAAAGTTGTGACTTTCCAGGCTGACATGGCCAAGAACCACACTCTCACTCTGGCGCAATAATCTTGCCGCTGTAACAAGGCTCCAGGAGGTGCATTGATATTACGCACTGCCCGAAAAAAGTCCCCTGCTATTGAAAGGGACCAATGGGACTATTTTCGAGCAGTGCGCAACACCACTGCAGCCACGTCAAAGCAACAAAGTCCTTTAATGTTACGCCAGAATGAGAGCACAGTTCCCATCCATATCAGCCCAGAAAATCACAACTTCAAATCTTTCATCAGTCTTATACACGACGTAACTACAGAAGAGTCAAGTTCTAAACAGGAAAAATATCGAAACTCCCTGGTTACTTCTCCAGCGCGATGCCAACGGTCCAATCAGACCCAATGGACTGCGCCAAGCCATGCCAAAAATGCCAGCGCCAGACCCGGAGATCAGCTGAATAGATGCGTTTTGGGACTCTTTTGGACAAGCCAATGGTATAATGTGGGAAATATAGTGTTATAAAAATCTATTTGAAAAATGACAAAAATCTGGCCTTAGTGTTGACATGGATCTGAGTCTTGTGTTGCATTTATAAAGACAAAAAAGCTCAGTCATAAACAAAAATGACAAAAAGACATCCAGCCACAAAATACCTATACACAGAAAAAGAGCATGCAATGGAAATTTGTGTTTATATGGCGGAGCGGCGTGGTTTAATGTGAGCAATACCATGGGCTGAGGAACAACAGGGAGCACTTTGACAGAAGAATTATGCTTTAAGCTATTCTTTGAGTTAAAGAGGGGGAAAAGGCTTTTCCTGATGCTCGGGTTCCTTCCCGCGCTGCCGTCCGTCTGCAATATAAGACGCACAAAAGCCCAGTGGCTCATTCTATTAACACCAAACATCTTTTGTTGTTGAGTACAGCAGATGAACATACGGTTCTCTGGTTCAATATTTGCGGACAGACCAGAATCTGCCACACACATGCTGCTCGGGTCTGGACTGGTCTCCATATGGCTGCTAGGGGGAAATGGTACTGAAGACTGCACTCTGAGCATCTTTGCTAGATTATTTTGTAATAAGAATAATGAAGAATAAATGTTGGGATTTGCTTAAATGGACAACTTCCTGTTGCAGGGTTTTAACCTTTTGAGACCCACGGACCCTAAGCATCCAACCTAAGGACATTCTGTAACACTTTACAATAAGGTTGCATTTGTTAACTTTAGTAAATACATTAGCTAACATGAACTAACAATGAGCAATATAGTTTATCAGCAGATGACCCCATGCCGGATCGGCACTGGATCTGGCCCGAAGTCGGCAGGTCTGGAATGGATCTGGTGCAATTCAAATTTTATGCTAATGGATTAGTCCATATTCTTAAAAAAAATCTAGATAATTTACTCACCACCATGTGATCCAAAATGTTGATGTCTTTCTTTGTTCAGTCAAGAAGAAATTATGTTTTTTGAGGAAATTTAAGGATTTTAATGGACTGTAATGGACCCCAACACTTAATAGTTTTAATGCAGTTTAAAATAGCAGTTTCAAAGGACTCTAAACGATCTCAAACGAGGCACAAGGGTCCCCTCCAGCGAAACGATCCTCATTTCCGGCAAGAAAAATAAAAAAATATGCACTTTTAAACCACAACTTCTCGACTTCCTCCAGTCCTGTGACGCGCCAGCGCAACCTCACGTAATTGCGTAATGACGTCAAAAGGTCAAGTGTTACATAAATGAAACGGACATTTGTGGACCATTTTACACAAGAACCTGACACAAAAACAGTACTTCGTCTCAGTCGACATACAACAACGTTGGAACGGTCCTCTTTCTCCACACTTGTAAACACTGGGGCGTAGTTTCGCAAACGTCATCCGTGACCTCTCGACGTGGTGACGTATTACGTGAGGTCGCGCTGGCGCATCACAGGATTGGAGGAAGAAGAGAAGTTTAAAAGTGCGTATTTTTTATTTTTCTTGCCAAAAATGACAATCGTTTTGCTAGATAAGAACCTTATGCCTCGTTTGGGATCGTTTAGAGTAATTTGAAACTGCAATTTTAAACTGCATTAAAGTGTTGGGGTCCATTAAAATGAGAAAAATCCTGGAATGTTTTCCTCAAAAAATACAACTTCCTCTCGACGAAACAAAGAAAGACATCAACACCCCGGACGACATGGCGGTGAGCAAACTATCCGGACCCTTTTAAGAAAATGGACCAATCCCTTAATGCCATTACAATTGTTCATGTTAGTTCATTGTGCATTAACTAACATTTACAACTTTTGATTTTAAAAATGTATTAATACATGCTGAAATTAACATGAATTAAGATTAACCAACTAATGCATCAACTAATGCAAACAAATACAACCTTACTGTAAAGGTTGCCCTTAAAGGTGTAGCAGAGGATTTTCTCGAATTTTAGAAAAGAACCGCCTTCTCCACTTTTTTAAAAAATGCAATTGCGCAACACTCCTGATTGACAACTAGGAGGACCAATAGTCTTGATGATCCACCCGGAAAAAGAAAATCCTCCGCAATACCTTTAATATAAAAGGCTTACATATTAGTTCAACGTTAAGAAATGTTCATGTTTTTTACATGCCTCCTAGAGTAGCTTAAGGAACCACTGAGGTCCAAAGACTAATAGTTTAAAACCCAGATCCTAATGGGATTATACATCCACTTTACGTTTCCTTTCACACATCTGTAGCCCCTGTATATGCCTGAACGCTTTGGAACATGATTGAATTTTGAATTTTATGAGGGGAACACTGCTATTTCTTCTTGTGACAATGAGAGACATCTTTCTGTTTACCCATCCCAGAATATCACTTCATGTACACAATAAATCATTTAGGTTCAATGACTAGCGGACAGACATATAACACCACCACACACACAGCAGCTAAGCAGCACATATACATACACAGAACATAATAAATACAGACAGAAAAGATCTCCTGGCTAAAGCATTAATGTCTCAGTCCTGCACCTGATATCATGTTTTCAGCTTTATAGAATGAACGTTTTTTTACCGGTTGCGATTTCTTTTTCTTCTTTTTTATGGCTCTGAAGAATCCCTGCTTCTCCTTTTGTTTAGGGACCTCTGGTTGGTTCATGACCATGGCCTCAGAGTTATTCCTGAAATAGAAAAGTTAAGCGGTTAATCTCACTGGAACATATGCGTGTCATGTTTATACCAAAAACTATTTTCTTTAAAAAAATATGTTTTTATTTTTTAAATGTACAGATATGTTAGCAGATAGCTGTTGAATACACTCTTAAAAAAATAAACCCACTGTACTGACGCAGCAATAATACAGCAAAAACCTGAAAATAATTATACTTATACTTATATTTTTCACACAACTTGATTGTATAGTTTTAATTCATAGCTAAATATTTAAAGGGGTCATGACATTAGGAATCAATTTTGAAATGTAACAAGTCTTGGTATCATTAATACATCCGTAAGTTTCATTATTTAAAACGCTTCCTTATCAATAACGAAAGCATTTATGTAACTGTTCTCAGAAAAAAAAACGAATGAAAATGTCTGGATTAGTGACGTACATATAAATATTAATTTTCATATGACCTGCCTGCTCCAGGTCTGAAGCCTCCCCCTTCTCTGCCCAAGAAAGAGACACAGCACATCATCGTATCGTGGCTCCGCCCACTGGCATTCAGTGACTGAACTTCAGTCAGAGCAGCAACTCAAAGAGATCTGAATTCTAAAGGAGTAGTTGTTTACAACCATGATAAGATTGTAATGACAGTAGGATTGTGATGTCAGACAAATATTGTGCCGTTGCTGGCTGTGGAAAAGGAGCGTCTTTGCAGGTCTTCTAAAGGATCCCGACGTCCGAGAGAAATGGATTGTTTGTTTTTTAAATCATGTACTGTCATATCAGTGCTGACTATGTGCAGAGTTTGGAGGGGCAGGGGGGAACTGCCCCCCAAACCAGAGCTAATTATGATTTTGTCTGAGCTAATAATGAAACAGACATATAACAATTCATATTTATGTGTCTAATCTTAACAGTAACGCAAGGCTATAATGTATTATATTTCATTTAAATACTATTTTGCAACCGGTAATGACCCATTTATCAGCGAGTTTTGATTTACATCACGCAAGACGCAAGCAGGAGATCTGATAACACTTTAGAGACAGAGCTCAACGTGTCATAACCTGAAAACCACGCCCACCGCGGAGAAAACAATCCATCCATAAGCTGTCGACCCCAAAAAATGAGCGTTTAAAGACACAAAAGTGGAAACTGGCAACTTTTTATAGTACCACTATTAGTAGAACTGTGCCCACTAGAGGGAAACATAGTCGGCGATCCACTTTTTCGACAGCTTCTAAAAACTTATTTCTGGGTTTTTTGGCTTTTTAGCGTTATGGCTTGTCACACAGCAGCTTTTAGGCATAGTTCTGTTTTTTGTTATAAGCCAGAAATAACAAGGAGGCGACCTCTCGCAATACAAAGTCAATGGAGACGGTTGGATTGTTTTCCCCCCGGTGGGAGTAGTTTTAAAATTAGCATAACTGCGCCCTGTCTCTATACACAAGAACATGTGTGTTATAAACACGCTGGCATTGTATTGTAGAAGCCGCATTGCAGGCTGTCAATCATAGAAGTGGGCGGGGCACCGAGCCAGGTCGTATGCTCTTAAAGGGGAAACGCACAAATCAGACTGTTTCAGAGAATGAAAACAGGGTGGAAAGGGTCATAAATTACTTAAATTTGTATGTCTGTCTGCAAAAAACTTGATTAATATTATAAATAACATTCTAAAACATAATAATAAAACATAATAAAAAGAAATGTCATGACCCCTTTAACATCATTTCTTCCACCTTGACAAATCACATCATCCCATAGCTATTTGCACACAGACAATGATTTATTTGTTGGGATGGAGGTGCGCTCTCAACAGGCTTGTGTGCTCACCAGGGGTCGAAATTGGTCTGACGTTTGGGGTGGTTTGTCCTGGATGTGGTTTCTACTGCCGCAGTTGGCGCTCGGCTTTGCCCCGTGCTCTCGTGAAACGTGTTGTCAGGTCGTGGAGAGGGCACTTAATAATACAGAACAAACATAAGCAAACATCAGCAACACAAAACGAATGAAAACTTAAGCATTCTTATTAAATATGTTCACATACACTATACATATACATATATGGGTGTTTCTCACGAAATCCAGATTTAAAAGGTGTCCAGCATCAGATTTTTTAAAAATAATTTTTAAAAATGATTTTTTGCACATAAAAGATTAATGTCTGAACTTACTATAACCATTATTTTTAGAGAATTTAAAAAATTAAATTTTTTAGATTATCATTATAAAAATGTATCATTACCGCAACATGATATTACATTAAATATATGCATTTACAAACTCATGTTTCGGTAATGAGAACTACAAAGTTGTCTAGATACTCTGACAAACAAAATTTAAACTTTTATCTGGAGAGAAAAAATAAGAACTGCTTACCTGGTAGCCATCTTGAGTGTCACAGTCAATTCTGTCCCTTGCAACAATTTTTTTTAAATGTTAGTTCCTTGAGGGCTTAAACAATGATTGAAAATTGTTGCGGAGGATGAGAAAATTTTTCTTGGACACATTTAAATTCCTTATTATTGTCTCTACATTTACCAATGATCAGCAAATAGCACATGTTTCTTTACTGTAAATATTTATAGTATAACATGCACTAAAGCTTTTTAATTTTTATAATTTAATTATAAATATTTCCATGTCAAATAACCAAAATCCAGTCATGGACACATTGCGGTAATGAAAATTTTCCCCTTAAATATGAAAAAAAATTGGTTTGTATGATGTCATTTGAAATCATGTGCAAAATATACATGAAGAGATGTTTGTAACTGTATGTTTCTTATTTTGATACTCTTATTTTGCATTTACTTTTTTATCAAATTGTTTCATGACACCTCATAAGTCTAATTTCGCGAGAATCACCCATATAGTATTATTCTTGAAATGTGAGTACTGTTACAGTTATACAGCACAAGTTTTTTTTAGACAGCAAAATATTTTAATTAGTTCCACTTTTACTTATAATTGTTAAACAATAAGGGGCTGAGGTGGTGATACTGGTTATTACATAAGCAGCTGATGTACATACACCATATTTTGACTTTACTGACCGAACATGTCATCACTTGCAAAATAAAGAAACATCCAGATTTGAAAACTAATTCTGAACAAAACACATAGATAAAGGTCACAGTTTGGCTCATTTTAAAATGTTTCAAATGTTCAGGTTTCATTCATTCAGGTTACCTCTGTAAAAACTTCCTACTCTACGAGGCATGGAGTCACTGTAGATAATGCGGTTCTCTTTGGATGAGGTTCCATCTTCTACATGAGGGTCATGGTACATCCCGGTCTGGGGTACAAGAGGTCGGTCACACTGCAGAACAACACAAAAACTGTCAGAAAAAAGCCAACTGTACATACATTGTTTTACAGTAACTGAAAATTTGCTTGGTGAGAAAGGAATGGTTAAGGAAGAAAAGAAATGGTACAAAAAAAAATAACTTAAAAGGGATAATTCACCCAAAATTATTCTATGATCGTTCACTCACTCACCCTTGAGATCTCTCAAACTTGTACAGTTTGCAATCTCCCATAAAACACAAGAGGAAGCCTCAGTCACCATTCACTTTTATTCTTTTTCATATAATGAAAGTCAATGATGGATGAGGCTTACACTCAGCCTAACATATCCTTTTATATTCTACAAAAAAGAAAGTCATATGGGTTTGAAACATTGTAAGGTTGAGTGAATGATGACAGAAATTGAATTTTCATTTTGGGGTAAACCATGTCTTTGACTGAGCTGCTAGATACCTCACTGAAAAATGTTTTCATGCTGGTTCAGGCTGGTCTGATCTGCAATCTTGCCCAATTATAATACCAGCATTAACCAATAATGACCAGTACCAAAAACATATGAAGAGTTCAGATGCAAAAATCTCTAAGTGCATCTCACAGGTTTCTTGTAAATTAGCATTTTTTTTATTTAACCCTTTATGTTTAGGTTCAGTAGTCATACGCTGCGAAACCCTCTAAGTGGATGCGTAAAAACAGAGTTAACAGTTGCAAAATCACTAAAGATGCAACTAGAAACATTGCAAATGATGAAAGTCAGAATTGAAAAGGTTAAAATGAAGACACTGAACTACATTATGAGGCATGTGATGCATGTGGCTGCCACATTTGGGTTGTATTCAGGTCCAAATGCACACAAGTGTACCAAATCCGTTAACAGATTCTTCCAACACACTGCAAAAAATGATTTTCAAGGAAAAATTATTAGTATTTTGTCTTGTTTTCAGTAAAAATATCAAACAATTCTTAAATTAAGATGCTTTTTCTTGATGAGCAAAATGAACCAAGAAAAGCTTTTAGACAAAAAATATCAAATTTAAGTGATTTTGTGCATAAAACAAGCAAAAAAATTGCCAATGGGGTAAGCAAAAAAATCTTGAACATTTTTATTAAACACTAAATTCAAGAAAAATTCAATAAATATTTGCTTACCATATTGGCAGATTTTTTTTTTTTTTTTTTTGCAAAAATCACTTAAATTTGATATATTTGGTCTAAAAACTAGACTTATTTTCTTGGGTCTTGTTGATTAACAAAAAAGCATCTTAATTTAAGAATTTTTAGATATTTTTACTGAAAACAAGACAAAAATACTAAGATTTTATCTTGAAAATATTTTTTTAGCAGTGCAGGCAGAAATGAAGCGAAAATATTTGATGAACATATAATATGTGCCAAGAGCATTCAGTTAACTCTTTCCCCGCCAGTGTTTTACAAAAAAAGTTGCCAGCCAGTGAATCTTTCAAACATGGTAAAGAGTGTCACATTTCCGGCTGACGTCAGAGGTATTCAGACCAATCACAACGTACTGTACAGATTAGCTGGCCAATCAGAGACACAGAGCTTTTCAAATACATGTGTTTCAGGAAGAGAGTGAAATCTGGAGCTACAAAAATGTACGGTATGTGGATAATAATGTATTTTTTAGCAATGAAATAGGTGCTCTTTAAATATATCAACATACAATATATCAAATGAAAGAGTGCTCGTAAACAAAAAAAAACTGTTCATTTTTTCTCTTTTTATCACCTCTCAAATAGGGGTGTTTCTTAAAAAATACAAAATTTTAGCAAAAGCTGAGATAATTGCATTTTTGTGAATAACTTTTGATAGAGATCAGATTCAGAGGGATGATCAAAACATACATAGACTTTTTACTGTTTGCCCTAAGGGGTAATTCCAGGTTTTATAAGTTGGGTAAGAGCGCCACCTGGTGGATAATAGCGGAAATATGGATTGCCGGAAAACTCGTCATTGGCAGATTTTTGATTGAGATGGCATTTAGAGGCTTTTGCATCTGAGCTCTTCATATGCTGGTGAGGTATTTAATACTGAAGACATTAGCTAGCAGTTATTATAATGATGATGACATTTACAAAACATTCCTATCAACTAACAGAAGGACCACCAGTGGTCGGAAAGGTAAATGCTTTTTGCTTGAATGATCAATGTGTTTAAAAACAAAGATATGATGGTGCATGAGAACCACCAGCAGATATCACTTAAACTTGATTTATATTTATTGTGTGTGGGACCTCATTTTTTGGGCGCTGGGTGTGGAAAGGAGCCGTGTTGTCCCTCGTAGAATCTTTAATTGGTGGGCGGGAATGAGGCTTCTCTTTGGGAGACTGGTCATTCTGTAGACATGAACACACAACAAAATAAGCAAACACTAGAAGATGCTGCAAGAATGTATGTGTGTGTCTATAATACGCATGTGTGATAAATGTGCAAGACTTCATGAGGATCTCAATTATGTATGTGTTGATATATACAAAGGTATAAAACTATAAAATGAATGTGGAAAGCATAGCTCATCGTTTAGATTACCTTCATGAAAAATGTTTATGTAAAAATCGATTTTTTTTAAACATCTCTCCTGAGAACCAGGATACACAAGTACAAGTCTTCATTTCTTGTGCTGCATGATTCATCGTCATTTTTGCCAGCTTTCTGGGCACGACAATACTTAGAAGTACAACTGGCATTTCATTTGCCATAGAGTTCAATCAATAAGAAGATCATGGACTGCTTACGACAACCATTGCACATAATCATCCTCCATAACATCTGTATCCTGATACCTCCTTAGTAAAAACTACACAGATCGCTTTCTCATCTGCAATCACATACATCCTCTGGTAATAACTGCAACTCAAATGTTTGGAAATTGTATCCCATTGGAATTGCGCTTATCTTTGTCTGTGGGGGTGTGAGTGGTCGACTGTGTAATCAAATAGTTGTGCACACAACCATAAAAACATGAATGCACCAGAGCCATATCTTAAATTAGATCACATTAGAACGCATGCAAACGCACACATATACACAAACCCACCACAATCTAATCTCCTGCAAATATTGGCCTAAACAAGCATCGGTTGCATTATTGCTATTTGCTAGCAGCAGAAAAGTAATAATATTCTGAGAGAAAAGGAGCAGATGAATAAGAAGGTATTCCTTGGTTGAAGATCACAGATATTTAAATCCGATAACAGGAACCATTAGTCAAACATGTCTGGGAAGATAAACATTTAATACAGCACAGGACACACGGAAATGAAAACACAGAACCGTGCTGACCCTGCTGCTGAGATCTTGCGTGAGTTCTTCTCGAGAGGAACTGGTGTTGTGTCGTGGGAGCGTCCTGTGCTGCAGCTGGGGCGAGAGGAGCTGTAAGCTGCTGGCACGCGTCGGAACCCCCTGCCCGACCGTCAAGCTCACCTCCTGGCCGTGCGGCCGATGTCGCTCTCTCCGAACGTACATGGAGTGGCGATGAGGTCTCTGCTGAGAAGAGAACGGGCTGGTGTAGCCCAGACCGTAAGGGTAGGACTCGTGCGGAGAGGGGAGATTGTGAGGGTGCACGCCCCCTGCTACTGCAGCCCTGCTCGGGTCCAACGTGTCGGAAGCTTTGGGTTCATCTGGTGTTTTTTTCCGTCCTGAAGACCGGCGAGAGTCCAGAGTGCCCCCCTCTAGTCGTGCGTTCCCCCGGCTGCTGGGGCTGTGACCTTGTCGTTCCGCCACAGCGTGCCGCTCCGCTCTGGGACTCCCGGGAGCCGCGTTGAGATCCAAGCAGCTGGATGGGAAGTACCGGGAACCTGAGCCCGATCCTGCCATGGGATCTTCCAGGTGGAGACGCGTCTCGGCCAGATTTCCCACAGACTTGGCGTCGTTCAGTGCCCCGTGGCTCTTGGAGAGGCTGAGGAAGGACGAGGAACTTTTGGAGGAGGACGTGGAAGGCATGGATCCGTGTGAAGACTCCATGTAATTATGGCGACTGTGCTTGTCCCCGGATTGCAGCGTGCTGGTCTTCCCTTCTAAGAAGGATGAGTGCCGTCCTGATTTGGAGGACTTGAGGTACTTTCCGCCGGATGTGTCCGCCAATGCAGTGGCACCTCCAGCTTTAGGCCCCAGGTTGAAATCAAACTCTGTCTTTCCTTTAGTGTCTTTGGGGCTGAGGAGGTGGGGAAGGTTGTTGTTGGCAAGGTCTTTGCTGCAGGAGGTAGACCGGCTCAGGGTCTGGGCCTGGTAACTCTTGGGATGTAGGGTGGGGCTCAGGGTGGATGACGTCTGCATGTTGCTCCCATTTAAGAAATTGTCGGTACTCCGGTGGAGATCTTCATGGCGCGGTAGCGACGAGCAGTCCTTACTGTTAGCACGTCGGTGACTTGAACTCTTACTGCCATGACTCCTGCAGGGGGTAAACAATAAAATGACTGTATTACGCTGTTTGTTAAAAACATAATCCCAACAATTTAGGACTCTCGTAGGATTCTGACCTGCTAGGGATAGTGTTGTCTCCATGGTACGGTTTTCTCTTCGAAGAGCGAGGTGGGGTGGGCGAGGGTGGAGCTGGTCGCTCTGAACCTCTCAAACCCTGAAACACGGGGTGGTTCAGACACTGTTCTGTTAGAAAGCGCTCGGTCGGGTTCAAGCACAGCAGGTTCTGACACAGCAAAAGGTAAAGGAGGATAGTCACATAACAAAAGAACAATAATTTCAGTCTTTATCTTAAAACAGCTGGGATAAGAGAGAAAGTTGCTTTCTCACGAGTTTTGCAAACTGCTTTACCTTCATTAAATCCAACATGAGTCCGTGGATAATACCCAGGTATCTTCTCTCAAGCGTCTGAGGGTGACTAACTGAAGGAAACTGTCAGAAACACATACACAACAATAACATTTTTAATGACAAAGTCTCTCAGGAGACCTCCTGCCAAATGTGTAATCTAAATCTACACAACACAAACAATAATGTATATGTTTAATAGAACATGATGTAAGATGGATAAGTAGTAGTGATGAAGCTGAAAAACTAACAGATGACATCTTAAGCAGCACAAATAGTTTGAAATAGTTATAAAGACTTAATATGCTGCGAATGGGGGCAGATTCTAACTAGATTCTGAAGCAGCACACACGTGTGTGAATATTATGTGCCGTGATCAGCCCTGTCAAGACTGAGCCAGTTGTGTTTCACACCGGCACATAGCGATACATGAGTCATCACAGCCAGCCACTTATTCAGAATACTGGGATTCATGCCACAGGAATAGAGAGAAGCGAAGAGGCGAGGACAGGAAAGTGAAGATGAGCGAATCAGAAGATGTGTTCTCACTCTTAATCCGGCAAAACGAGGGTTGCTGTAGAACAGCTTCATCTGTTCTGGTGGTAAAGGGCCCAACACCTTCTGAATGGTGAAAAGCTGATCGATTTCACTTTCGCCCGGAAACAGGGGCTGCCCATCACTCAGTTCTCCTAAAATACACCCCACTGACCACATGTCCACCGCCTTCCCATATGGAGCCCTGCGAAAGCCAAGTCGAAGACAAATATAAGTCAAGCATTGCTTCCCTCAGTGGAGTTTTCTATTTTCTTGTGGAAACTTAATTATCCTGTAGTCGATCATTTTATCACTTCAAATTCATCTTTGAGCATCATAAAGGCATTATGTTCTTGTGACAGTGATTTCTTCATGCTTTAACACAGCAGGATTAGTCAATTTTCTTTAAAAAAATCCAGATAATTTACTCACCACCATGTCATCCAAAATGTTGATGTCTTTCTTTGTTCAGTCGAGAAGAAATTATGTTTTTTGAGGAAAACATTCCAGGATTTTTCTAATTTTAATGGACTTTAATGGACACCAACACTTAACACTTAACCCAACACATAACAGTTTTTTTAACGAAGTTTCAAAGGACTCTACACGATCCCAAACGAGGCATAAGGGTCTTATCTAGCAAAACGATTGTCATTTTTGACAAGAAAAATAAAAAATATGCACTTTTAAACCACAACTTCTCGTCTATCTCCGGTTCTGTGATGCGCCAGCGCGACCTCAATACGTCATCACGTTAAGAGGTTACGGATGTCGTATGCGAAACTAAACCCCAGTGTTTACAAGTGTGGAGAAAGAGGACCGTTCCGACCTTGTTGTATGTCGAATGATACTAATTAATGTCTTTGTGTCAGTTTATTGATTAAAATGGTCCGCAAATGTGCCTTTCATATATGTAACACGTGACCTTTCTACATCACTACGCAATTGCGTGAGTTCGCGCTGGGGTGTCGCGGGACCGGAGATGGACGAGAGGTTGTGGTTTAAAAGTGCCTATTTTTTGTTTTTCTTGTCAAAGGTGACGGTTGTTGCGCTGGATGGGACCCTTGTGCCTCGTTTGGGATCGTTTGGAGTCCTTTGAAACTCCGTTGAAAAAAAACTGTTAAGTGTTGAGTTAAGTGTTGGGTTCCATTAAAGTCCATTAAAATTAGAAAAATCCTGGAATGTTTTCCTCAAAAAACATAATTTCTTCTCGACTGAACAAAGAAAGACATCAACATTTTGGATGACATTGTGGTGGGTAAATTATCTGGATTTTTTTTTAAGAAAATGGACCAATCCTTTAAATGTAACCTTGCCTCATTTAGTATACGTGGATATATGAATATGCAAATTAGTTCATCATTTTCTCATCCTCATGTTGTTTTAAACCTGTATGAATTTCTTTTTTCTGATGAACACAAAAGATATTTTGATAAATGATCGTAGACACAGCTGATTGTACCCACTGACTTCCATAGTAGGAAAAACAAATATGATGGAATTCAGTGTGTACCGTCAACTGTGTGCTTACCATCATTTATCAAAATATCTTCTTTTGTGTTCATCAAAATAAAAAAACACATGCAGGTTTAGAACAACATGAGGGTGAAAAAATGATGACAGAATTTTCATTTTTGGGTGAACTATCCCTTTAATCGCAAAGCTTGGACAATAGATATAATATGCTAATTAGTCCCCGCCTCAAATAGTATAATTATATATATTAACATAATTAAGACTAATTTAAAATTTTAAGTCAGACAATTAAAGAGTCAAATGCACATCATCTTTTCATCAAGTATTATTCATGCTCATAACACAAAGGGTGTGGGAGATTCACATGCCTTAGTTTAATACATAAGGTTAGATTGTTAGCAAACATGATCTGTGCCTTAGCAAGGACCACACATCATGAAAAAGATGGATAGGAAGAGATGCAAACAAAACTTAGAGATAGAGAGAGAGAGAGAGAGAGAGAGAGAGAGAGAGAGAGAGAGATAACACAGAGACACAAATCTTTGCACCAACACACAGCAAGAGGGAGGAGAGAATATTTGTGTGGGAGGAATTTAAATGGTGAGAGTCTCAAAAAAATGTTTCACTGCATTCATCTAGTCTAGTGGCACACACTAGAAAATAACGTTTCAATGGCGACAAGGACAAATAACCGTGCACACATCGTCACATCTAACAGATATATCAAACCAACATATCTATAGAGCATATGCCCTCATTATGTCTGAGGTTTGGTCTCCACGCTTCTTTATTGTTGCTTTACTGATTTTACAGTATATCACAGTGCAGTTATCATGTCTCAGGAAATGAAGTATGCTAGATGTCACTGATAAAAACAAAACAGGAAGTACACAAAAACCCTGAGGACGTCAGGACTCACCCCAGAAGCAGTTCGGGTGAACGATACCACCTGGTTGCCACATACTCAGTGTAGTTAGCATCATTTCCTTCAGAGAGGTTACGGGCAAAGCCTGGAGGTGAACAGCCATGGTGGAGAGATTGATAAAGTAGGAGAGGAAAGAGAAAGGTATGTGGCATGAGCAATGCTGGGCAAAACATCATAGTTCTTAATTAATCTTGCCATGTTGTTCCCTCTAAAAATAAAAGTCTTTGAGAGAAGCCTGCGAAGTGAGTCATGCCTGATTTCTTTGCCATTCGGTAAGCAAAATTAAGTCCTGGGTGAGTTATATATTATATGGCCTCATAGTCTTACTAAACTATCGAGAGAGCAATCAGTGAAAAGATCAAACATTGCAGCTGTCTCATATTTGAGTCTTTGAAATTACATATTTGTCATGACCTTAAACCTTAAATATTTGCTTTACAGTGAATCAGCTTTGCCTACTGCGTGAGTCGGACAAACACAGTTTTATTTCTTCCAATTGAATCCAATTTGAAATCAGATATTTTTTGTTTTCAGACGTCACTGTGGAACTCAAGCAGCATTTAGCGAGAGAGATCAGTGTGTGAATATGGGGGTGGCTGATCCTGAATCAGAGTCTCTGCTTACCGAAATCGCACAGCTTCAGGATATCATTGGCGCTGATGAGCAGGTTTTCAGGCTTGATATCTGCAAATTGGATAAAAAGGAGATCAAGATTTTCTTATTGAACTTACATGGTTCTGTAACATAAATAACTGCGAAACAACACATGGGTGATTCTCACGAAACCATTGAAACACCACGGCACTAATGATTTTAGCTTTAAAATGTGTAATATAGTAACATTAAAAAGCATCAGAATTAACACAATACTGTGTTCTACCTTGCACAATGTGTGATTTCAACATAAGAATTTATAATTGTAAATTTTATCTCATTTTCTGCTGAAATTCTCATTACCGCAATGTGTCATAACATGCGTTATGTTGTAATTTAATCAAATTAACACAAAAATATTAAGAAAAAAATAAATGGATGTTTTGCTAGACTACTTTAGATGACAGAAAAAATATTTACTGAATATTCATGTGTAATAATAATGAAGAAAAATTAGGAAAATGATGTTTCCATGCCTGATGTTCTCATCCTCCGCAACACTTTTTGAGAACAGTTTAAGCACACATACAGAATTTTAATAAAGTTTGATTTTGAGTGACCAAGCACGTGGACCAGTTACTTCAAGATGGCTACCAGGTAAGATCATTTTTTTACAGTTAATTTGAAATATTGTCTTGTCAGAATGCTTACACGACATTTTGATTATCATTACCGCAACAGATGCTTATTAAATGTTAATCTAATTAATAGAAGCATAATACTTTGATTTTAAATGCATGTGCAGAATCTCCAAATTTTGTTCTTTCAGGTTTGTCATGTCATTTTGAAAATATGTCAGTGTTGATGCTTTCTGACTGTTGCGGTAATGAGATTTTTTAGGACTAATTTTTTAAATTATGTTACAAAAAGTGTTAAATGATAAGTAAAAGTTTTTAAATTAATGTTCCCATTTACTCCAGACTTTGTTTTTCAATGTCTGGTGGGAAAAAAAGTAAATTTAAGCAATTTTTACATTTTCATGCTTGACATTTTTAAAACCAAGTTTTCGTGAGAATCACCCACATATTTAACGTCTTACAATTAAACCACAACAAGAACATTTTTACATTTAGGTGCCTTTGGTGGAAATGGAAAATATTAGATGTGTCTAGCTATTATCCAATATTAAATTGATTATATGTGACCCTGGACCACAAAGCTAAATAATCCGAATAAATAAGCTTTTCATTGATATATGGTTTGTTGGGATAGGACAATATTGTGCAATCTGGAAAAAATCTAAATATTGAAAAAATTTAACAAATTAAGTCCTAAGCACTGCATCCACTCACAAAAATAAACATTTTGATATATTAATGGTAGGAAATTTACAAAATATCTTCATGGAACATCATCTTTACATATATAAATAAATTTGGCATAAAAGAAAAATCGATCATTTTGACCCATACGATGGATTTTTGGCTGTTGCTTACTGGTTTTGTGTTCATATATTTTATGTTAATGAAACTATCTTATACACACATAGTCCTCCTTAAAATGATGATTTACCTCCTAAGTCTTAACCATCTTGACTGTACTGAACATTTTTAACTATGCAAAAACATAGGGCTGCACAATTAATCAAAAAAATAAATAAATAAAAATAATCGGGATTACATTTACGGGTAAAACATTTACATAATCGCCAAAAGCCTCAATTACAGCTGGTTTCGCCAGTATGTTTGGGCTTCAAATAAATTGGTAAACAAAGATTTTAAAATTGATTAGTTGATGTGTCCATTATCCATTCATTTTTGATTTTTTACTAACATCATAACTATAATTATTTGTGATTTACATTACATTATTTAGTATTGTATTATTTAGTTTGGGATCTATAGAGTTTACCATGCAGCTGCTTCACAGAAAGTTATAAAACATTGAAAAACTTCAAATGTAAAGTCTATTAATCAACAGCAATAATAATCGCAATTACAACATTAACTCATTCGCCGCCAGCCATTTTTTTTTTAAAGTTGCATGCCAGCTTTTTTGTAATTTTCAAAGTTTCACAAAATGCATTCCAGATAATTTTTCTTCTAAAAATATATAAACATACACATATAACAAATGAAAGAACAGACCCTCTGCTTTCAAAAAAAAAAAAAAAAAACGGGAAAAAAACTATATTTTTTCTCTGCTCATAAACTCTTAAATATAGGTTTTTTTCTTTAAAAATATTTTTTTTTGCAAAAAGCTGAAATAATTGCATATCTGTGAAGGAATTTTGTTAGAGATCAGATTCAGAATGATTATCAAAACATACACAGAGTTTAAAATCAGTAAAAAAAGCTTCAGTTTTTTTTATAAATTGTACGCCATCTAGTGGATAATCACAGTATTACATATTAACATAAAACCTTATCAGGAACACCTTTTTATGCAAATGTTTTCTCGTCAATGGCGAGGAAAGAGTTAAGGTAAATAATCGACTAATTATGATTTTTGTTATAATCGTGCAACCCTACAACATCATCATCATATTTTTCAATCTGTTGGATTGATATGCCATTTATTGTAGTAAATAGCTATTTTAATTACTGTTTTCAAATGTACAAAGAGTTACATAATATTCTGTTACATAATATATTGTCCATGTTATGCATGTAACATTGAAGTAGTAACATCATCTCAATGCTTTTTCCAGCACGATAACACAAAAAGATATAAAAACTGCAAATATATATGGAAAAACTCATTATATTTAGTTAAACTGCCGAATGTTAACATTTAGTTAAGCACCTCTTTTTAATTAACATTTGTTGAAAAAATTTATATATTTTTTCCAAGCCTCATTTTGTTCCCTATTAGTGAAAAGTGCCATTCTTACCCATGTAAAGGCTTTAACCGTTTATAACAAAATAAGTTTATTAGTGTCAAAGAAATGAAGACTGAAGTCTATAAACAAAACAGTAAAACACTTACCCCGGTGAACGATCTCATTCTTGTGGCACCAGTGAATAGCTTTGATCAGTTGAAAGATGTAGCTTCGTACTTTATCGGGTGGTGCACCATTGGGCAACTCCTCCAACAGCTCAAGCATATTCTGTAATATAAGATTTTTATTTTTATTTTTTCTTGTTTGTATTTTGTAAGTTTAATTTGATTCTCAACATTTATAATTTTTTTTAACACTGTTGATTAGGTGGAGGATTAAAATAAGCCTGTTAGGCTTTCCACTTTTACCTGCATTGTAAAGACATTATATTTTCTTCTATATTCAGTTTATATTATGCAAAATAAAATAAAATAAATAAAAATAATAAAATACAGAGCAAAACAATCTGAAACACAAAACTTCATCATACTTCATTATTTGTAGACCTTAACATAAGAACCAATACAAGATTTTTAGCTTAATGTTTGCCCTCCAAGTGGGCGTTTCTATAGGGGTGTGATGTGAAATGAATTAAGCATGAAGGTGAAATGTATTAAGCTGACCTTCTCCACATATTCAAACACTAGATAGAGTTTCCCCCGTCGCCGAAAAGCCTCTTTTAGCTCTACGATGTTGTCCTGCTTCAACGTCCTGAGCATCTTGAGCTCTCGTAACGTCGTTTCTTTAACCTCCTCATTCTCTAAGGGAACAAAGTGGGTTTAGAAAGATTAAGACAGTGGCTTGTGTCTGAACAGATCAAAATAAAAAGATGTAGGATTGCTGTGTAAAGCACCTATGTGTATTGGAGAACTATCCCAACAGACCCTTACAATAAATCATGCAAATTATTATTCGTGTCATGGTAACCGTAACTATTATGCGGTTCATTTTAACATCTCCAACCAGCAAATTGAAAAACACAAGCATTCGGTTCAGTCCAGCAGTCTTTTACCTTCGCTGTCCTTGAACTTCTTAATAGCCACAAGCTCTTTTGTCTCCTGCAAACAGATATGTTAATTAGTTTGAGCTTTTTCTCAAACAAAAGCTTTATTAGCACGCTGTTAATAGACTCGGCGAAAAAATAACAAGAAAAACAGACAGCTGAAAGTCACACAAAAGACTTAAACCCTAGAAGAACCTCAAAAAAAACTTGCCCACATTTCAATGACTAGCATGTCTAATCGTAGGGGGAAGTATTAAAATTTTTTTAGCTATGGGTTCATAAGAGCTTATGTTGTAATAGTGAAATATTCACTCAAATATTCATTCACTTTCAGTCCCTGTCATCTGTGCTGTTGGGTGAAGTTTATCTTTGTCATTCAGACTCTACAACACAATTCACAGTAAAAGTGGGAAAGGGAAATCATCATGCTAGCTGTTACAATCAAAAATGTGACCCAGTCTGTGAAAATCCATCTGAAGTCATTTTGTGATTTACTGTTTATACATAATATCATCCTGCATAATGTAAAAACATAAAAAAGTGGAATCAATGATTGAAATCAAACTTTGATGCCCCTATATCGTGGTATATATTCAGACAAGGACCATAGTATACTGTACCACAGTAGTAAAGGTTATTAAGTTATAAACTAGGCTATAAACCTTTGTCTGATCTTTCTGTTTTTCTCATCTTCACTAATTTGTGAGGTACACACAGATTAAACCTCTACCCCCACAACTAAAATATGCGTTTGCTTACATTTGGACCAAATCCATGCAACGCCCCAGCTCTCAAGATTTAAGTAGACTGTTGAGGGAAGCATCGAAACCAGCTGCAATTAAAACGAAAGAAAATCCCAACTTGAACTCCCACAGCAAGGCTGGATTCAGACCTGACGCCTCCAGTGCAGCACCAAGCGCCTTAAAGGCTTCCTCGTGCTTCTCCTCCACAGTGGACCCACGAGTCATTTTCACATCAAGCACAACTGGTCATGAACAAATATGTATCATGATCAGAAACGATTAAGTAGCACAGTTAGGCTGGATCGGGGAGTAGCTTTTCTATATTGAGTTACTACAGCCCCTGCATAGGATACTTGCAGAAAGCCGAGCCCGTTTTAATTACACTGCACTGTCAGGGTGTGATACGCTTTTGGAAAGGAAAAGGCTATTCAGGCTGTGGCTATAATAGCCTTTGATATTAAAAGGACTGTTATGAGCATAGTACATTCAAAAAAATGTGTCTTGTCCAGTGTAAACTTTTTCCATGTTTAAGTGCTATAATTGGGTATCAAGTGCTTATATCAACCTAGAAAATGTGAAAAGAACAACCCAGTAACTTAGTTTTGGTAAACCATTCTCTGCAAGCATGTGAAAAGAGGTCATTGAAATTTGGCTCCCTGTGTGATGTCAGAAGAGGATAATGCTGCCCCTTAATCTGCGCTATCCAACTACGGCACTGTCATTTAGTGCAAAGATCAGCTCATTTGCATTTAAAAGGACACACCCAAAAACAGCACATTTTTGCTCACACCTACAAAGTGGCAATTTTAATTAAGCAATATCGCTCGAGTAGGAGTGTGATATAGCTCTATATCATCACGGCTTCGATAAGCAATCACAGCAGTGATGATATAGAGCTATCTAACACGACTTCAAGAAAATCGTTTAAGAAATAAACGCGTTTGGTGTGATCGTCTGTCCGACGTGTTTTTTTGTAAATGAGCCAACAAACCAGTATTTCTGAAAGCATTTGATGAACGACATATTACATTCGGTTAATATCATTATCTCATTTTTGATGGAGGTGGCATTTAGCGGCTTTCGCATTTGAGCTTCTCATTTGCAGTTATGTTTTTTCACCAATGAAACAATCTGGGAGTTACAGTGTAGATTTCAAAATGTTATTGCAAATTCACAAACTCACATCTTTAATATTTTTCTCTTAAAACTGCAATTCAGTAAAAAAAAACACAATAATTATTCTGCAAGTACATATAAACGGTGTTAAAAACTTTTTACTGTTCCCTGATTTACAATATTGTCAAATCCAATAATGTCAGTTTGATTTTATTTAATGGCACACACATTGTTCAAAACATTTGGGACAATGCAAGTACACATGTGAACAAAATAAATAACACTGTGCTAGTACTTAGGATATTTTAAAGGGGACATATCATGAAAATCTGACTTTTTCCATGTTTAGGTGCTATAATTGGGTCTCCCCAGTGCTTCTATCAACCTAGAAAATGTGAAAAAGATCAACCCAGTAACTTAGTTGTGGTACTATTCTCTGCAAGCATGTGAAAAAAAATAGCTCACTGACATTTGGCTCCCCTTGTGATGTCAGAAGGGGATCTTATTATAATAGCCCCCCCCCCCCCCATAATCTGCACTATCCAATCACGGCACTGCCATTTAATGCAGAGTTCAGCTCATTTGCATTTAAATGGACAGCCCAAAAACAGCACATTTTTGCTCACACGTACAAAGTGGCAATTTTAACATGTAATAAATTATGTGTAGAGTATTTTGAGCTAAAACTTCACATATGTACTCTGGGGACACCAAACATTTATTTTTCATCTTAAATAAAATGTCCCCTTCAATGCAAAAATCTTATATGCCTGTAACATGAACCCATGTAAAGAAAAAAATCTTGCAATTTTGATTCAAACGCAAATAGCAATAGAGGCAAAAGTTACAGATTGCAGCTTTAAATTTGCTCACTTAAAATTAAAGTAGTTAAAATGTTGGCAGCGCAATTGCAAATCTGAACTACTAGCCCAACTTGGCCTTTTTGTTGAGCCCTGACATGTATTACAACATGTAGTGCTTTGCGTTGGCATTGTGCAATAGACTGCAAAGAATCTCCTTGTATTTCTGACACCATTAAGGACACGCATATTTTTAGTTTTCTTCACTTACTTGAAGAACCTGTCTGTCTCTCAGAATATATATAGAGGATGAATGAGTCATGAACAATGAGAGAAGTGAAGGGACTGGAGGGGGGTGGTTGGTCTGAAAGGTGTTCATGAAGAAACAGAGACTTTCACAGTTTCAAAACCCACCACACACAACACATCCGCATCTCAAATTTTTAATAACCATGGAGACCAACCAATAATCTTATTTACAAGTGCAAATGCATTCAAAATATGTCCAGACAAAATAACCGGATAATACAGACAACATACAGTATCTGATATTTGATGACAGGCAATCCGAACCTGAGCATGTTGTTTCCGTTTTGGATTACAACATGTTAATGTATAGGCCAGGTGTACTTGTGAGAGATGGGCTGTTTAATGTGAAACATAAGGGCCACTAAGGGGCCAATGGGGATCCAAAGCACTCAAAACAGTCAATATATCATTACATTCACTCACGGGGGGTTTGAGAGAGCCTGCGTGTACGGCTATTAGACTGTACCATGTTCACATACTGGGAATACAATTTACAAGCTAATTGTTGTAATTTCTGTGCCTTTACTGCTCATGTCTGTTGTGCTTTAATATGGAGGGTGGAGGTTACATAATCTTTGCAGATCTCTTTCTCTCAGCGAGAGACAAATGTCAAATGTCAAGTGCAAAACGTCAATAGTTTAACTTTACAGAGGCCTTATGGATGCATTTTCACTGGCAGCTAAACATTAAATAGAGTTGAACATTTTGGCAGTTAAAGGGGTCCTATAATGCTTTTTCACATTTTTTTACTTTATTTAGTGTGTAATGTTTGCATGAAAAATGGAAAGTTACAAAGCTCAAAGTCTACTTACAAAGGAAGATATTCTATCCAAATTTTCAAGATATTCAACTTTTTTTAAAACAAACTTGGAATTACAACATGCTTCTTCCATATATAGAAATGTCTCTCATTTAAATAATTCCCACCTATGGCATACACAAAAAAGAAGACTAAGTCTGATTGAGCTGCTTTAGAAAGTCGCCATGTTGAAGAGACGCTATTTTTTGACATGTTTCTGAAACACGCTCTAAGTGGGTGACCAATTACTGTGCCAACTTGACCAATTTTAGAAGGAGGAGCTTTATAGAGAACGGTAGTAAACAAAGCGTTAAAGACAGACTGGGAAGAGATGAGCTGGAATAATGTAAAATATGTGAAAAAATACAGTTTTTGAAAATTAGACCTAATTCTATTAGACCCCAAATCAAAATCAGGACTTTGTAAAAAGTTATAACAAGACCCCTTTAAGCCAACCAGTAGTATCACTAGTTACTTTTATAATGATGTTGGCATCTGTTAGTTTCAACTATATTGTTAAAAAAACACAGTGGATCTAATTTCATAATGCCAACAAAACCTGTGCAACTTAAAGGGGACATATCACGAAAATCTGACTTTTTCATGTAGAAGTGCTATAATTGGGTCCCCATTGCTTCCATTAACCTAGAAAATGTGAAAAAGATCAACCCAGTAACTTAGTTAAACCATTCTTTGCAAGCATGTGAAAAAATAGGTCATTGAAATTTGGCTCCTCCTGTGATGTCAGAAGGGGATAATACCGCCTCTTAATCTGCACTATCCATCCACAGCACTGCCATATAGTGCAGAGATCAACTCATTTGCATTTAAAGGAAAAAAAAAAAACGGCATATTTTTGCTCACACCTACAAAGTGGCAGTTTTAACATGCTATAATAAAATATCTATCTGGTATTTTGAGCTAAAACTTCACACACAAACTTGGGGGATACCAAATATTTATTTTACATTTTTTAAAAGTCTTGTAAAATGTCCCCTTTAATTGTCCATTAGGGCTGTGACGGATCACAAAACTCACGGTTTGCATCACATTACGGTTTCTGAGGCACAGATCGGATAATTTTTTGGATCAGCAAAAAAAAGGGGGGAAATCTAATAACAAATTAAAGCTGCAAGCAGCGATGGAAGGGCCCTCGCACGCATGTGCACCGCTACCCTATGGCATTAGTAAAGCAATGAGCCAGGGGGATATGAATTTAAGTGGGTAAATATAGGTGGATATTTAAAGGAAAATGGATGTGCCACACCGCCTGTGTGCTGCAGGTGGCGCTATGACGGTACCTGATTATTGTTATATTGACGTGTTCAGGCCGGGACCCCTAACAAACTTGTGAAGTCTGGGGCAGATCGAACAATGTACTCCTGAATTATAACAGCTTCCTGTTTCATTGTGAAACATCACACTTTGCCAGGCCGCCATGGACACACCCTTAAACGAAAAGTCAAGATCTTCACAATTTATCACCACAAAGGGCTTAAGATCAATCTGACCAAATATGATGATGATTTGATTAAATCTCTAAGAGCAGTAAATCACAGCGTAAAATATGGTATTTCCTGCTACCTCTAGGTGGCGCTATGACTGAAGCTGAATATTGGCATTGAAATGTGTTCAGGCCAAGACCCTTATCAAACGTGTGAAGCGTGGGGCAGATTGGACATTGTATACCTGAGTTAGAGCCACTTCCTGTTTCATGGCGAAAATGCTGAAATTTGTCAGGCCGCCACGGACACACCCTCCGACGAAAAGTCAAGATCTCCGCAATTTAACATCGCAAAGGCCTTTAGATGAGATTGACCAAATATGACAATGATCTGATTAAATCTGTAGGAGGAGTTCGTTAAAGTATGAAGCCTGGAAATGACCAAATTTGCACAAAAATCAAGGCAAAAATTAAAAATGGCTGACTTCCTGTGGGGTTTAGAGCTTTGCTCCAAGAGACTTTTTTGTAGGTCTTGGGGTGATAGATGATCCTACCAAATTTCGTATCTGTACGTTTTTCGTAGCGGGGGGGCTGTTCTCATGAAATTTTGCAGGTGGCGCTATCGAGCCATTTCTACACGCCCACTTCTGGCGCCTATGCCACATGTAAATTTTCGCCACTTCTGACATGTGTGCAAAATTTCATGAGTTTTCGAGCATGTTTCGCCCCTCAAAAATGCGATTCACTTTGGAGAAGAAACGGAATAATAATAATAATTAAAACTGCAAGCAGTGATGGAAGGGCCCTCGCACTCATGTGCACCGCCACTCTATGGCCTTAGTAAAGCAATAAACCAGGGGGATTGAAATTTCCGTGGATAAATATAGGTGGATATTCAAAGGAACTTTGAAGTGCCACTACTCCTTTATGCAGCAGGTGGCGCTATGATTGTAATTGATTGTTGTAACATTGATGTGTTGAGGCCAGGACCTTTGTCAAACGTATGATGTCTGTGACAGGTCGGACATTGCATGTCTGAGTTACAACAGCTTTCTCATGGTGAAAAATCAAACTTTGACAGGCCACAACGGACACGCCCCTTTAACAAAATGTCAAGATCTTCACAATTTATCATTGTGAAGTCCCTAAGTTCAGACTGACCAAATATGATGATGATCTGAATACATTTCAATGAGCAGTAAATCACAGTGTAAAACATGTCATTTCCTGCTTCCAGCAGGTGGCGCTATAACTTTTACTGAATATTGCCATGTTGATGTGTTCAGGACAGGACAATTATCAAACTTGTGAAGCGTGGGTCAGATTGGACATTTTAAACCTGAGTTAGAACAACTTCCTGTTTCATTGAGAAACACAGAAATTTGGCAAGCCGCCACATACACACCCTCCATTGAAATGTCAAGATCTCCGCAATTTAGCATTGCAAAGCCCTTAAGATGACACTCACCAAATATGATGATTATCTGATTAAATTTATAGGAGGAGTTTGTTAAAATACGAAGGCCAGAAATGGCAAAATTTGCACTCAAATTACAGAGAACATTCAAAATGGCTGACTTCCTGTGGGGTTTAGAGATTTGCTCCAAGAGACTTTTTTGTAGGTCTTAGGGTGATACATGATCCTACCGCATTTCGTATCTGTGCGATTAACGTAGCGGGGGGGCTGCTCTATTGAATTTTTGTAGGTGGTGCTATAGAGCCATTTTAACACCCCAAGTTCTGAAGCCTATATCATATGAAAATATTCGCCACTTTTGACACGTGTGCAACGTTTCATGACTTTTTGAGCTTGTTTAGGCTTTCAAAAATGGGATTCATTTAGCGATACTTTGCGAGGCCGCAACGGACACGCCCTTTAACGAAAAGTCAAGGTCGTTGCTATTTATCATCACACAAGGTCTTGAGATTAGACTGATGAAATATGATGTTGATATGGTTAAATCTCTAAGAGCAGTAAGTAAATAAAATAAAAGGTGGTATTTCCTGCTGCCTCTAGGTGGCGCTATGACTGATACTGAATTATGCCATGTTGATGTGTTCAGGCCGGGACCCTTATGAAACGTGTGAAGTTGGGGGCAGATCGGACTTTGTATGTCTGAATTACAACAGCTTCCTGTTTCATGGTGAAACATCACACTTTGCCAGGCTGCCACGGACACGCCCTTCAACGAAAAGTCAAGATCTTTGCAATTTATCACCGCAACGGGCTTAACATCAGTCAGACCAAATATGATGATGATTTGATTAAATCTCTAAGAGCAGTAAATCACAGTGTAAAACATGGTATTTCCTCCTACCTCTAGGTGGCGCTATGAGTGAAGTTGAATATTGGCATTGAAATGTGTTCAGGCCAAGACCCTTATCAAACGTATGAAGCGTGGGGCAGATTGGACATTGTATGCCTGAGTTAGAGCCACTTCCTGTTTCATGGCGAAAATGCAGAAATTTGTCAGGCCGCCACGTACACACCCTCTGACGAAAAGTCAAGATCTCCGCAATTTAACATCGCAAAGGCCTTTAGATGAGATTGACCAAATATGACGATGATCGGATTAAATCTGTAGGAGGAGTTTGTTAAAGTATGAAGCCTGGAAATGACCAAATTTGCACAAAAATCAAGGCAAAAATTCAAAATGGCCGACTTCCTGTGGGGTTTAGAGCTTTGCTCCAAGAGACTTTTTTGTAGGTCTTGGGGTGATAGATGATCCTACCAAATTTCGTATCTGTACGTTTTTCGTAGCGGGGGGGCTGTTGTCTTGAAATTTTGCAGGTGGCGCTATCGAGCCATTTCTACACGCCCACTTCTGGCGCCTATACCACATGTAAATTTTCGCCACTTCTGACATGTGTGCAAAATTTCATGAGTTTTCGAGCATGTTTCGCCCCTCAAAAATGCGATTCACTTTGGAGAAGAAGAAGAATAAATAATAAATATAGCTGCAAGCAGCGATGGCGGGCCCTCGCACGTTTATTTACCACTACACGGTGCCTCCGAGAAAACGATGCACGGTGGGCATGTGCATCAAGTGGGTAAATATCAGTGGAATATTTCATGTTGCTACTGATCCATTTAGGTACTGTAGGTAAAAGAAACCACAAAATTTTAGACAAATGGAGGCGCTAGTGAGACACTAAATAGACACGCCTTTATCTGATGTTTTTGTCAACACTTAACAGCCGACAACTCTGATGTGTGTGCCAAATTTAAATTTAATCTAAGCACGCCAAGAGCCTTAAATATGCCTGAAATAATAGTAAACTTTGATGCATTGCCATGGGAACAGCGTTCGAGATGTCAAAAATTCCTTCGCATTTTAGCATCTACAATGTCTCAGCATCATGTTGACCACTTCTGGTGTCAATAACATTATTTACCTAGAAGGAGTATTTAAAAGAACATCGCATGCAACTGTAATGCTTAAATAAGCCTTTAAAATGAAAGTAAAATTTGTCGCGTTGCCATAGGAACAACATTCGAGATATCAAAAATCCCTTCGCAATTTATCATCTACAATGTCTCAGCATCATGTTGACCACTTTTGGTGTCAATCGCATGAAAATCCTAGAAGGAGTATTTAAAAGTTCACTGCATGAAACTGTAAGGCTTAAATATGCCTTTAAAATGAAAGTAAAGTTTGACACGTTGCCATGGGAACAGCGTTCGAGATATCAAAAATCCCTTCGTAATTTATCATCTACAATGTCTCGTCATCATGTTGACCACTTTTGGTGTCAATTGCATGATTTTTCTAGAAGGAGTATTTAAAAGAACATTGCATGGAACTGTCAAAAAAATCCAGCTTTGTAACTGACACACTTCCTGCCGCCTGGTGGTGGCGCTATACCCGGGAGTCACAATAGGCGCATCGATGCGATCGGAATCTTCAGATGAACAAACACCCCGCTTGTCATTACAATAAGACATTTTTTGCCTTAGATATTAGACACTTCCTGTTTCTCTGATTTCGCCATGACTTTGCCGCTTCGCCATGGCAACACCGTTCGAGATATCAAAAATCCCTTCGCAATTTAGCAAGTCCAATGTCTTGACATCATGATCACCACTTTTGGTGTCATTTGCATGAATCCCCTAGGAGGAGTATTCAAAAGTTCACTGCATGCATTTTTTAAACAATCCAAAATGGCGGACTTCCTGTTGGGCGGAGCTAAAATGTTAGAGGGTGAAAGTTGTTCGGGTCGATGAGATCTATATGCGTACCAACTTTCGTACATGTGCGTACATGCTTGCCCAATCTGTGCACCAATGTTTGTTTTTGCATTACAGGGGGCGCTACAGAGCCCCTGTGCCACGCCCGTGTTTCAGCCTTTGCATGAGCCTAGTGGTACGGGACTCTGACATGTGTGCCAAATTTCAAGAGTTTTCGAGTATGTTAAGGGACCCAAATTAGGTCAAGTGTTGAAAAAAATAAAAAAAAAAAAAATAAAAATAATAATCCTAAGGAAAACAATAGGGCTTCGCACCTTTCGGTGCAGGCCATTCTGGCCTGCTCCTCGGTGCTCGGGCCCTAATAATAATAATTAAAACTGCAAGCAGTGATGGAAGGGCCCTCGCACGCATGTGCACCGCCAATCTATGGTCTTAGTAAAGCAATGAACCAGGGGGATTGAAATGTCAGTGGGTAAATATAGGTGGATATTCAAAGAAACTTTGAAGTGCCACACCTCCTTTGTGCAGCAGGTGGCGCTATGAATGTAATTGATTGTTGTAACATTGATGTGTTGAGGCCAGGACCCTTGTCAAACGTATGCTGTCTGTGACAGGTCGGACATTGCATGCCTGAGTTACAACAGCTTTTCCATGGCGAAACATCAAACTTTGCCAGGCCACCACGGACACGCCCCTATAACGAAATGTCAAGATCTTCCCAATTTATCATTGTGAAGTCCTTAAGTTCAGACTGACCAAATATGATGATGATCTGAATAAATTTCTACGAGCAGTAAATTACAGTGTAAAACATGTAATTTCTTGCTTCCAGCAGGTGGCGCTATAACTTTTACTGAATATTCCCATGTTGATGTGTTCAGGCCAGGACACTTATCAAACTTGTGAAGCATGGGTCAGATTGGATATTTTAAACCTGAGTTAGAACAACTTCCTATTTCATTGAGAAACACAGAGATTTGGCCGGCCGCCACGGACACACCCTCTATTGAAATGTCAAGATCTACGCAATGTAGCATTGCAAAGTCATTTAGATGACACAGACCAAATATGATGATTATCTGATTAAATTTCTAGGAGGAGTTCGTTAAAATACGAAGGCCAGAAATGGCAAAATTTGCACTCAAATTACAGAGAAAATTCAAAATGGCTGACTTTCTATGGGGTTTAGAGCTTTGCTCCAATAGACTTTTTTGTAGGTCTTGGGGTGATACATGATCCTACCGCATTTCGTATCTGTACGATTAATGTAGCGGGGGGGCTGCTCTATTGAATTTTTGTAGGTGGCGCTATAGAGCCATTTTAACACCCCAAGTTCTAAAGCCTATATCACAAGAAAATTTTCACCCACTTTGACACATGTGCAACTTTTCATGACTTTTTGAGCTTGTTTAGGCTGTCAAAAATGTGATTCATTTAGCGATACTGTGCGAGGCCGCAACGGACACGCCCTTTAACGAAAAGTCAAGGTCGTTGCTATTTATCATCACACAAGGTCTTGAGATTAGACTGATGAAATATGATGTTGATATGGTTAAATCTCTAAGAGCAGTAAGTCACAGCGTTAAACATGGCATTTCCTGCTGCCTCTAGGTGGCGCTATGATTGTTACTGAATTATGCCATGTTGATGTGTTCAGGCAGGGACCCTAATCAAACGTGTGAAGTCAGGGCCGGTTCGGACATTGTATGTCTGATTTACAACAGCTTCCTGTTTCATGGTGAAACATCACACTTTGCCAGGCTGCCACGGACACGCCCTTCAACGAAAAGTCAAGATCTTCGCAATTTATCATTGCAAAGGGCTTAAGATCAGTCTGACCAGATATGATGATGATTTGATTAAATCTCTAAGAGCAGTAAATCCCAGCGTAAAACATGGTATTTTCTCCTACCTCTAGGTGGCGCTATGACTGAAGCTGAATATTGGCATTGAAATGTGTTCAGGCCAAGACCCTTATCAAACATGTGAAGCATGGGGCAGATTTGACATTGTATGCCTGAGTTAGAACAACTTCCTGTTTCATGGCGAAAACGCTGAAATTTGTCAGGCCGCCACGGACACACCCTCCCACGAAAAGTCAAGATCTCCGCAATTTAGCATCGCAAAGGCCTTTAGATGATACTGACCAAATATGATGATGATCGGATTAAATCTCTGGGAGGAGTTCGTTAAAGTACGACGCTTGGAAATGTCAAAAAATGACAGAGAAAATTCAAAATGGCTGACTTCCTGTGGGGTTTAGAGCTTAGTTCCAAGAGACTTTTTTGTAGGTCTTGGGGTGATAGATGATCCTACCAAATTTTGTATATGTAAGTTTTTCGTAGTGGGCGGGCTGTTCATTTGAAATTTTGCAGGTGGCGCTATCGAGCCATTTCTACACGCCCACTTCTGACGCCTATACCACATGTAAATTTTCACCACTTCTGACGCATGTGCAAAATTTAATGAGTTTTTGGGCATGTTTAGGCCTTCAAAAATGCGATTCATTTCGGAAAATAATAATAATTAAAACTGCAAGCAGTGATGGAAGGGCCCTCGCACGCATGTGCACCGCCACTCTATGGCCTTAGTAAAGCAATGAACCAGGGGGATTGAAATTTCAGTGGGTAAATATAAGCGGATATTCAAAGGAACTTTGACGTGCCACACCTCCTTTGTGCAGCAGGTGGCGCTATGATTGTATTTGATTGTTGTAACATTGATGTGTTGAGGCCAGGACCCTTGTCAAACGTATGATGTCTGTGACAGGTCGGACATTGCATGCCTGAGTTACAACAGCTTTCTCATGGAGAAACATCACTCTTTGCGAGGCCGCCACGGACACGCCCTTCAACGAAAAGTCAAGATCTTCGCAATTTATCATCGCAAAGGGCTTAAGATCAGTCTCACCTGATATGATAATGATTTGATTAAATCTCTGAGAACAGTGAATCACAGCGTAAAACAAGGCATTTACTGCTACCTCTAGGTGGCGCTAGGACTGAAGCTGAATATTGGCATTGAAATGTGTTCAGGCCAAGACTCTTATCAAACATGTGAAGTGTGGGGTGGATTGGACATTGTATGCCTTAGTTATAACAACTTCCGGTTTCATGGCGAAAACGCTGAATTTTGTCAGGCCGCCACGGACACACCTTCCAACGAAAAGTCAAAAGCTCCGCAATTTAACATCGCAAAGGCCTGTAGATGAGATTGACCAAATATGATGACGATCTGACAAAATCTCTAGGAGGAGTTCGTTAAAGTACGAAGCCTGGAAATGACAAAATTTGCACAGAAATCACAGCAAAAATTAAAAATGGCTGACTTCCTGTGAGGTTTAGAGCTTCGCTCCAAGAGACTTTTTTGTAGGTCTTGGGGTGATATATGACCCTACCAAATTTCGTTTCTGTAGGATTTTCGTAGCGGCGGGGCTGTTCTCTTGAAATTTTGCAGGTGGCGCTATCGAGCCATTTCTGCACGCCCACTTCTGGCGCCTATGCCACATGTAAATTTTTGCCACTTCTGACGTGTGTGCAACGTTTTATGACTTTTTGAGGTTGTTTAGCCTGTCAAAATGCGATTCAAATAGCGATACTTTGCCAGGCCGCCACGGACAGGCCCTTTAATGAAAAGTCAAGGTCGTTGCTTTTTATCATCACACAAGGTCTTGAGATTACACTGGTGAAATATGATGTTGATATGGTTAAATACCTAAGAGCAGTAAGTCACAGCGTCAAACATGGTATTTCCTGCTGCCTCTAGGTGGCGCTATGATTGTTACTGAATTATGCCATGTTGATGTGTTCAGGCCTGGACCCTTATCAAACGTGTGAAGTCAGGGGCAGATCGGACAATGTATGCCTGAATAACATCAGCTTCCTGTTTCATGGCGAAACATAACATTTTGCCAGGCCGCCACGGACACGCCCTCCAATGAAAAGTCAAAAGCTCCGCAATTTAGCATCGCAAAGGCCTTTAGATGATACTGACCAAATATGATGATGATCGGATTAAATCTCTAGGAGGAGTTCGTTAAAGTACGACGCTTTGATATGTCAAAAAATGACAGAGAATATTCAAAATGGCTGACTTCCTGTGGGGTTTAGAGCTTAGCTCCAAGAGACTTTTTTGTAGGTCTTGGAGTAATAGATGATCCTACCAAATTTCGTATCTGTACGTTTTTCGTAGTGGGGGGGCTGTTCTCTTGAAATTTTGCAGGTGGCGCTATCGAGCCATTTTTACACGCCCACTTCTGACGCCTATACTACATGTAAATTTTCGCCACTTCTGACGCGTGTGCAAATTTTCATGAGTTTTCGGGTATGTTTAGGCCCTCAAAAATGCGATCCATTTCGGAGAAGAAGAAGAAGAAGATGAATAATAATAATAAACGGAGCAAAAACAATAGGGTCCTCACACCCTGGTGTGCTCGGGCCCTAATTAAAACTGCAAGCAGTGATGGAAGGGCCCTCGCACGCATGTGCACCGCCACTCTATGGCCTTAGTAAAGCAATGAACCAGGGGGATTGAAATTTCAGTGGGTAAATATAGGCGGATATTCAAAGGAACGTTGAAGTGCCACACCTCCTTTGTGCAGCAGGTGGCGCTATGATTGTATTTGATTGTTGTAACATTGATGTGTTGAGGCCAGGACCCTTGTCAAACGTATGATGTCTGTGAGAGGTCGGACATTGCATGCCTGAGTTACAACAGCTTTCTCATGGAGAAACATCACTCTTTGCGAGGCCGCCACGGACAGGCCCTTCAACGAAAAGTCAAGATCTTCGCAATTTATCATCGCAAAGGGCTTAAGATCAGTCTCACCTGATATGATAATGATTTGATTAAATCTCTGAGAACAGTGAATCACAGCGTAAAACAAGGCATTTCCTGCTACCTCTAGGTGGCGCTAGGACTGAAGCTGAATATTGGCATTGAAATGTGTTCAGGCCAAGACTCTTATCAAACATGTGAAGTGTGGGGCAGATTGGACATTGTATGCCTTAGTTATAACAACTTCCTGTTTCATGGCGAAAACGCTGAAATTTGTCAGGCCGCCACGGACACACCTTCCAACGAAAAGTCAAAAGCTCCGCAATTTAACATCGCAAAGGCCTTTAGATGAGATTGACCAAATATGATGACGATCTGACAAAATCTCTAGGAGGAGTTCGTTAAAGTACGAAGCCTGGAAATGACAAAATTTGCACAGAAATCACAGCAAAAATTCAAAATGGCTGACTTCCTGTGAGGTTTAGAGCTTCGCTCCAAGAGACTTTTTTGTAGGTCTTGGGGTGATATATGACCCTACCAAATTTCGTTTCTGTAGGATTTTCGTAGCGGCGGGGCTGTTCTCTTGAAATTTTGCAGGTGGCGCTATCGAGCCATTTCTGCACGCCCACTTCTGGCGCCTATGACACATGTAAATTGTTGCCACTTCTGACGTGTGTGCAACGTTTTATGACTTTTTGAGGTTGTTTAGCCTGTCAAAATGCGATTCAATTAGCGATACTTTGCCAGGCCGCCACGGACACGCCCTTTAATGAAAAGTCAAGGTCGTTGCTTTTTATCATCACACAAGGTCTTGAGATTACACTGGTGGAATATGATGTTGATATGGTTAAATACCTAAGAGCAGTAAGTCACAGCGTCAAACATGGTATTTCCTGCTGCCTCTAGGTGGCGCTATGAGTGTTACTGAATTATGCCATGTTGATGTGTTCAGGCCTGGACCCTTATCAATCGTGTGAAGTCAGGGGCAGATCGGACAATGTATGCCTGAATTACATCAGCTTCCTGTTTCATGGCGAAACATTACATTTTGCCAGGCCGCCACGGACACGCCCTCCAATGAAAAGTCAAAAGCTCCGCAATTTAGCATCGCAAAGGCCTTTAGATGATACTGACCAAATATGATGATGATCGGATCAAATCTCTAGGAGGAGTTCGTTAAAGTACGACGCTTGGAAATGTCAAAAAATGACAGAGAAAATGCAAAATGGCTGACTTCCTGTGGGGTTTAGAGCTTAGCTCCAAGAGACTTTTTTGTAGGTCTTGGAGTAATAGATGATCCTACCAAATTTTGTATCTGTAAGTTTTTCGTAGTGGGGGGGCTGTTCTCTTGAAGTTTTGCAGGTGGCGCTATCGAGCCATTTTTACACGCCCACTTTTGACGCCTATACTACATGTAAATTTTCGCCACTTCTGACGCGTGTGCAAATTTTCATGAGTTTTCGGGTATGTTTAGGCCCTCAAAAATGCGATCCATTTCGGAGAAGAAGAAGAAGAAGATGAATTAAAACTGCAAGCAGTGATGGAAGGGCCCTCGCACGCATGTGCACCGCCACTCTATGGCCTTAGTAAAGCAATGAACCAGGGGGATTGAAATTTCAGTGGGTAAATATAGGCGGATATTCAAAGGAACGTTGAAGTGCCACACCTCCTTTGTGCAGCAGGTGGCGCTATGATTGTATTTGATTGTTGTAACATTGATGTGTTGAGGCCAGGACCCTTGTCAAACGTATGATGTCTGTGACAGGTCGGACATTGCATGCCTGAGTTACAACAGCTTTCTCATGGAGAAACATCACTCTTTGCGAGGCCGCCACGGACACGCCCTTCAACGAAAAGTCAAGATCTTCGCAATTTATCATCGCAAAGGGCTTAAGATCAGTCTCACCTGATATGATAATGATTTGATTAAATCTCTGAGAACAGTGAATCACAGCGTAAAACAAGGCATTTCCTGCTACCTCTAGGTGGCGCTAGGACTGAAGCTGAATATTGGCATTGAAATGTGTTCAGGCCAAGACTCTTATCAAACATGTGAAGTGTGGGGCAGATTGGACATTGTATGCCTTAGTTATAACAACTTCCTGTTTCATGGCGAAAACGCTGAAATTTGTCAGGCCGCCACGGACACACCTTCCAACGAAAAGTCAAAAGCTCCGCAATTTAACATCGCAAAGGCCTTTAGATGAGATTGACCAAATATGATGACGATCTGACAAAATCTCTAGGAGGAGTTCGTTAAAGTACGAAGCCTGGAAATGACAAAATTTGCACAGAAATCACAGCAAAAATTCAAAATGGCTGACTTCCTGTGAGGTTTAGAGCTTCACTCCAAGAGACTTTTTTGTAGGTCTTGGTGTGATATATGACCCTACCAAATTTCGTTTCTGTAGGATTTTCGTAGCGGCGGGGCTGTTCTCTTGAAATTTTGCAGGTGGCGCTATCGAGCCATTTCAGCACGTTCACTTCTGGCGCCTATGACACATGTAAATTGTTGCCACTTCTGACGTGTGTGCAACGTTTTATGACTTTTTGAGCTTGTTTAGCCTGTCAAAATGCGATTCAATTAGCGATACTTTGCCAGGCCGCCACGGACACGCCCTTAAATGAAAAGTCAAGGTCGTTGCTTTTTATCATCACACAAGGTCTTGAGATTACACTGGTGAAATATGATGTTGATATGGTTAAATACCTAAGAGCAGTAAGTCACAGCGTCAAACATGGTATTTCCTGCTGCCTCTAGGTGGCGCTATGAGTGTTACTGAATTATGCCATGTTGATGTGTTCAGGCCTGGACCCTTATCAAACGTGTGAAGTCAGGGGCAGATCGGACAATGTATGCCTGAATTACATCAGCTTCCTGTTTCATGGCGAAACATTACATTTTGCCAGGCCGCCACGGACACGCCCTCCAATGAAAAGTCAAAAGCTCCGCAATTTAGCATCGCAAAGGCCTTTAGATGATACTGACCAAATATGATGATGATCGGATCAAATCTCTAGGAGGAGTTCGTTAAAGTACGACGCTTGGAAATGTCAAAAAATGACAGAGAAAATTCAAAATGGCTGACTTCCTGTGGGGTTTAGAGCTTAGCTCCAAGAGACTTTTTTGTAGGTCTTGGAGTAATAGATGATCCTACCAAATTTCGTATCTGTAAGTTTTTCGTAGTGGGGGGGCTGTTCTCTTGAAATTTTGCAGGTGGCGCTATCGAGCCATTTTTACACGCCCACTTCTGACGCCTATACTACATGTAAATTTTCGCCACTTCTGACGCGTGTGCAAATTTTCATGAGTTTTCGGGTATGTTTAGGCCCTCAAAAATGCGATCCATTTCGGAGAAGAAGAAGAAGAAGATGAATAATAATTAAAGCTGCAAGCAGCGATGGAAGGGCCCTCGCACGAATGTGCACCGCTACCCTATGGCATTAGTAAAGCAGTGAACCAGGGGGATATGAATTAAAGTGGGTAAATATAGGTGGATATTCAAAGGAAAATGTATGTGCCACACCGGCTGTGGGCAGCAGGTGGCGCTATGACTATACCTGATTATTGTTTTGTTGACGTGTTCAGGCCAGGACCCTTATCAAACGTGTGAAGTTGGGGCCAGATCGGACAATGTATGCCTAAATTACAACAGCTTCCTGTTTCATGGCAAAACATCACACTTTGCCAGGCTGACACGGACACGCCCTTCAACGAAAAGTCAAGATCTTCGCAATATATCATCTTAAAGTCCTTAAGATCAGTCTGACCAAATATGATGATTATTTGATTAAATCTCTAAGAGCAGTAAATCACAGCGTAAAACATGGCATTTCCTGCTATCTCTAGGTGGCGCTATGACTGAAGCTGAATATTGGCATCAAAATGTGTTCAGGTCAAGACCCTTATCAAACATGTGAAGCGTGGGGCAGATTGGACATTGTATGCCTGAGATAGAACAACTTCCTGTTTCATGGCGAAAATGCTGAACTTTGTCAGGCCGCCACAGACACACCCTCCAACGAAAAGTCAAGATCTCCGCAATTTACCATCGCAAAGGCCTTTAGATGAGACCGACCAAATATAATAATGATCGGATTAAATCGCTAGGAGGAGTTCGTTAAAGTACGACGCTTGGAAATGTCAAAAAATGACAGAGAAAATTCAAAATGGCCAACTTCCTGTGGGGTTTAGAGCTTAGCTCCAAGATACTTTTTTGTAGGTCTTGGGGTGCTAGATGATCCTACCAAATTTCGTATCTGTACGTTTTTCGTAGTGGGGGGGCTGTTCTCTTGAAATTTTGCAGGTGGCGCTATCGAGCCATTTCTACACGCCCACTTCTGACGCCTATACTACATGTGAATTTTCGCCACTTCTGACGCGTGTGCAAATTTTCATGAGTTTTCGGGTATGTTTAGGCCCTCAAAAATGCGATCCATTTCGGAGAAGAAGAAGAAGAAGAAGAAAAATAATAATAATTAAAACTGCAAGCAGTGATGCAAGGGCCCTCGCACGCATGTGCACCGCCACTCTATGGCCTTAGTATAGCAATGAACCAGGGGGATTGAAATTTCAGTGGGTAAATATAGGCGGATATTCAAAGGAACGTTGAAGTGCCACACCTCCTTTGTGCAGCAGGTGGCGCTATGATTGTATTTGATTGTTGTAACATTGATGTGTTGAGGCCAGGACCCTTGTCAAACGTATGATGTCTGTGACAGGTCGGACATTGCATGCCTGAGTTACAACAGCTTTCTCATGGAGAAACATCACTCTTTGCGAGGCCGCCACGGACACGCCCTTCAACGAAAAGTCAAGATCTTCGCAATTTATCATCGCAAAGGGCTTAAGATCAGTCTCACCTGATATGATAATGATTTGATTAAATCTCTGAGAACAGTGAATCACAGCGTAAAACAAGGCATTTCCTGCTACCTCTAGGTGGCGCTAGGACTGAAGCTGAATATTGGCATTGAAATGTGTTCAGGCCAAGACTCTTATCAAACATGTGAAGTGTGGGGCAGATTGGACATTGTATGCCTTAGTTATAACAACTTCCTGTTTCACGGCGAAAACGCTGAAATTTGTCAGGCCGCCACGGACACACCCTCCAACGAAAAGTCAAAAGCTCCGCAATTTAACATCGCCAAGGCCTTTAGATGAGATTGACCAAATATGATGACGATCTGACAAAATCTCTAGGAGGAGTTCGTTAAAGTACGAAGCCTGGAAATGACAAAATTTGCACAGAAATCACAGCAAAAATTCAAAATGGCTGACTTCCTGTGAGGTTTAGAGCTTCACTCCAAGAGACTTTTTTGTAGGTCTTGGGGTGATATATGACCCTACCAAATTTCGTTTCTGTAGGATTTTCGTAGCGGCGGGGCTGTTCTCTTGAAATTTTGCAGGTGGCGCTATCGAGCCATTTCTGCACGCCCACTTCTGGCGCCTATGACACATGTAAATTGTTGCCACTTCTGACGTGTGTGCAACGTTTTATGACTTTTTGAGGTTGTTTAGCCTGTCAAAATGCGATTCAATTAGCGATACTTTGCCAGGCCGCCACGGACACGCCCTTTAATGAAAAGTCAAGGTCGTTGCTTTTTATCATCACACAAGGTCTTGAGATTACACTGGTGAAATATGATGTTGATATGGTTAAATACCTAAGAGCAGTAAGTCACAGCGTCAAACATGGTATTTCCTGCTGCCTCTAGGTGGCGCTATGAGTGTTACTGAATTATGCCATGTTGATGTGTTCAGGCCTGGACCCTTATCAAACGTGTGAAGTCAGGGGCAGATCGGACAATGTATGCCTGAATTACATCAGCTTCCTGTTTCATGGCGAAACATTACATTTTGCCAGGCCGCCACGGACACGCCCTCCAATGAAAAGTCAAAAGCTCCGCAATTTAGCATCGCAAAGGCCTTTAGATGATACTGACCAAATATGATGATGATCGGATCAAATCTCTAGGAGGAGTTCGTTAAAGTACGACGCTTGGAAATGTCAAAAAATTACAGAGAAAATTCAAAATGGCTGACTTCCTGTGGGGTTTAGAGCTTAGCTCCAAGAGACTTTTTTGTAGGTCTTGGAGTAATAGATGATCCTACCAAATTTTGTATCTGTAAGTTTTTCGTAGTGGGGGGGCTGTTCTCTTGAAGTTTTGCAGGTGGCGCTATCGAGCCATTTTTACACGCCCACTTCTGACGCCTATACTACATGTAAATTTTCGCCACTTCTGACACGTGTGCAAATTTTCATGAGTTTTCGGGTATGTTTAGGCCCTCAAAAATGCGATCCATTTCGGAGAAGAAGAAGAAGAAGAAGAAGAAGAAGAAGAAGAAAAATAATAATAATAATAAACGGAGCAAAAACAATAGGGTCCTCACACTTGTGTGCTCGGGCCCTAATAATAAACGGAGCAAAAACAATAGGGTCCTCACACCCTGGTGTGCTCGGGCCCTAATAATAATAATAAACGGAGCAAAAACAATAGGGTCCTCACACCCTGGTGTGCTCGGGCCCTAAATATAGCTGCAAGCAGCAATGGCGGGCCCTCGCACGTTTTTTTACCGCTACACGGTGCGTCCGAGAAAACGATGCACGGTGGGCAAGGGCATCAAGTGGGTAAATATCAGTGGGCTATTTAATGTTGTTTCTGAGCCATTTGGGGACTGTAGGTAAAAGAAACCCCACATTTTAGACAAACAGGTGCACTAGTGAGCCACTTAAGAGACACGCCTATGTCTGACCTTTTTGTCAACACTTAACAGCCGAAAACTCTGATGTGTGCAGAGATGTATAGTAACGAAGTAGAACTACTTGACTACTGTACTTAAGTACTAATAGGCAGTATCTGTACTCTACTGAAGTATTATTTTTTCTCCTACTTCCACTTTTACTTCAGTACATATTTTCGATGAGTTTAATACTTTTACTCCAATACATTTTTTATGTGCTGCATAGTTACTCGTTACACTCAAATGTTACGAATCATTCCAAACCTACATTATCATTGCCGGAGCGGTGATACACATTAGAAACACACACAGATTGTGGTCTAAACCAATAGGAGATAGTGAAGAGCGGACCCCTCCCTCCCTCTCACTCACAAATATGAGCCGCGGTTGTGGACAAATTGGAAGTGAAGAGAGAACCAGAGTGCACGAGACAGACCGATAGAGAGAGAGAATTCGCGAGAAAGGGCGAGTGTGCGCGAAAGAAGGAAACCTAAATACATTGAAACATCTTGTACCTTTACCTATTACCATTACATCGACTAATATTTTATTAATTCTGAATTCTCTATTGCCATATTAGTTAAATTAATCTGAACATTCCTGTCCTTGTACTCCTGCTACAGCCAAAGCAATTGTGAGTGTCCTTTAGCTTAAACATTTGAAATAATATAAACAATATTATATTCAAACTTTTGACTGTTTTCTTTAATAACTACATTACACAATACTTGTACTTTTACTTTCAGTACTTGAGTAGTATATTTTAAAATAAACTACTTGCAATACTTAAGTACAAAACATGTTTAATACTTCAGTACTTCCACTTAAGTGGTGTGCTCACTTTTTTGATAGAGCACTTGTACTTTTACTCAAGTCTGGGTCCCTAGTACTTTATACATCTCTGGATGTGTGTGCCAAATTTAAAGTTCAACTAAGCACGCCAAGAGCCTTAAACATGCCTGAAATTAAAGTAAAGTTTGACACGTTGCCATGGGAACAGCGTTCGAGATGTCTAAAATTCCTTCGCAATTTATCATCTACAATGTCTCGGCATCATGTTGACCACTTCTGGTGTCAATCGCATGAATCCCATACGAGGAGTATTTAAAGGTTCACAGCATGTAACTGTCAGCCTTAAATATGTGTAAAAATGAAAGTAAAGTTTGATGCATTGCCCTGGGAACAGCGTTTGAGATATCAAAAATCCCTTCGCAATTTTTCATCTACAATGTCTCGGCATCATGTTGCCCACTTCTCGTATCAATCGCATGAAAATCCTAGAAGGAGTATTTAAAAGTTAACTGTATGCAACTGAAAGGCTTAAATATGCCTTTAAAATGAAAGTAAAGTTTGACGCGTTGCCATGGGAACAGCGTTTGAGATATCAAAAATCCCTTCGCAATTTATCATCTACAATGTCTCGGCATCATGTTGCCCACTTCTCGTGTCAATCGCATGAAAATCCTAGAAGGAGTATTTAAAAGTTAACTGTATGCAACTGAAAGGCTTAAATATGCCTTTAAAATGAAAGTAAAGTTTGACAGGTTGCCATGGGAACAGCGTTTGAGATATCAAAAATCCCTTCACAATTTATCATCTACAGTGTCTCGGCATCATGTTGACCACTTCTCGTGTCAATCGCATGAAAATCCTAGAAGGAGTATTTAAAAGTTAACTGTATAAAACTGAAAGGCTTAAATATGCCTTTAAAATGAAAGTAAAGTTTGACGCGTTGCCATGGGAATACCGTTTGAGATATCAAAAATCCCTTCGCAATTTATCCTCTACAATGTCTCGGCATCATGGTGACCACTTTTGGTGTCAATCGTATGAAAATCCTAGAAGGAGTATTTAAAAGAACATTGCATGGAACTTTCAAAAAATCCAGCTTTGTGACTGACACACTTCCTGGCGCCTGCTGGTGGCGCTATACCCGGGAGTCACAATAGGCACATCGATGCGATCGGAATCTTCAGATGAACAAACACCCCGCGTGTCATTACAATAAGACATTTTTTGCCTTAGATATTAGACACTTCCTGTTTCTCTGATTTCGCCACAACTTTGTTGGCTCGCCATGGCAGAACCGTTCGAGATATCAAAAATCCCTTCGCAATTTAGCAAGTCCTATGTCTGGACATCATGTTCTCCACTTTTGGTGTCAATCGCATGATTCCTCTAGGAGGAGTATTCAAAAGTTCAACGCATGCATTTTTTAAACGATCCAAAATAGCTGACTTCCTGTTGGGCGGAGCTTAAATGTTAGAGGGCGAAAGTTGTTCGGGTCGATGAGATCTATATGCGTACCAAATCTCGTACATGTGCGTACATGTTTGCACGATCTGTGCATCAATGTTTTTTTTTGCATTACAGGGGGCGCTACAGAGCCCCCGTGCCACGCCCGTGTTCCAGCCTTTGTCCGTTCGCAATGACGGACGACTCTGACGTCTGTGCCAAATTTCAAGAGTTTTTGAGTATGTTAAGGCACCCAAAATGCCCAAAAGTGTTAAAAAAAAAAAAAATAAAAAAAAAAAAAATAATAAATTCGAGCAAAACCAATAGGGCTTCGCACCTTTCGGTGCAGGCCATTCTGGCCTGCTCCTCGGTGCTCGGGCCCTAATAATAATAATTAAAGCTGCAAGCAGCGATGGAAGGGCCCTCGCACGCATGTGCACCACCACCCTATGGCATTAGTTAAGTAGTGAACCAGGGGGATATGAATTAAAGTGGGTAAATATAGGTGGATATTCAAAGAACAAAAAATGTGCCACACCGCCTGTGTGCAGCAGGTGGCGCTATGACTGTACCTGATTATTGCTATATTGACGTGTTCAGGCCAGGACCCTTATCAAACTTGTGAAGTCGGGGGCAGATCAGATAATGTATGCCTGAATTACAACAGCTTCCTGTTTCATGGCGAAATATCACACTTTGCCAGGCTGCCACGGACACGCCCTTCAACGAAAAGTCAAGATCTTCACAATTGATCATCGCAAAGGGGTTAACATCAGTCTGACCAGATATGATGATGATTTGATTAAATCTCTAAGAGCAGTAAATCACAGCGTAAAACATGGCATTTCCTGCTACCTCTAGGTGGCGCTATGACTGAAGCTGAATATTGGCATTGAAATGTGTTCAGGCCAAGACTCTTATCAAACATGTGAAGTGTGTGGCAGATTGGACATTGTATGCCTTAGTTATAACAACTTCCTGTTTCATGGCGAAAACGCTGAACTTTGTCAGGCCGCCACGGACACACCCTCCAACGAAAAGTCAAAAGCTCCGCAATTTAACATCGCAAAGGCCTTTGAATGAGATTGACCAAATATGATGACGATCTGATAAAATCTCTAGGAGGAGTTCGTTAAAGTACGAAGCCTGGAAATGACAAAATTTGCACAGAAATCACAGCGAAAAATCAAAATGGCCGACTTCCTGTGGGGTTTAGAGCTCAGCTCCAAGAGACTTTTTTGTAGGTCTTGGGGTGATAGATGATCCTACCAATTTTTGTATCTGTACGTTTTTCGTAGCGGGGGGGCTGATCTCTTGAAATTTTGCAGGTGGCGCTATCGAGCCATTTCTACACGCCCACTTCTTGCGCCTATGCCACATGTAAATTTTCGCCACTTCTGATATGTGTGCAAAATTTTATGAGTTTTCGAGCATGTTTCGCCCCTCAAAAATGCAATTCACTTTGGAGAAGAAACATAATAATAATAATAATAAACGGAGCAAAAACAATAGGGTCCTCACACCCCGGTGTGCTCGGGCCCTAATAATAATAATAATAATAATAATAATAAACCGAGCAAAAACAATAGGGTCCTCGCACCCCGGTGTGCTCGGGCCCTAATAATAATAATAATAATAAACCGAGCAAAAACAATAGGGTCCTCACACTGGTGTGCTCGGGCCCTAATAATAATAAACCGAGCAAAAACAATAGGGTCCTCACACTTGTGTGCTCGGGCCCTAATAAAGAAATTACAAACATTTATAAAAAAAGAACAAAGTTTCACATTAAGTAAGGGCTAAAACTAGCATTAGTACAGAAATCGAATTAAATGAATAATAACACTTTCTTTATTGTACAAATTAAATATTATTATTTTTTTAGAGCTACAGAAGTGATTTTCTCTTTGTCTTGGGTTGTTTGATTAACATTAATGACACAGAAGTAGATTAATTGAGGTTACTGTCTCTTTAAGAACAAATAAGCACAGACTGGTTTCTGACTCTATAATTCATTTAAGACATAAACAAATGTTTTTATTAGAAAAATAATAATGTGAGATCACTTTGTGTGTATTTGCCCTGTCAAGAACAGAAAGATTTTATGTTGGCTTACTCTTTGAAACGCATCTCTCTGTATATGTACTACTGAGGGCACTTAAAGGCAAGGTAGGCAGGAATCATCCAAAAAACCCCCCTACAAGTTTGTCCAAACTGTCTCCATATACAAATGCATAATCAAAATGCAAGTACTCTAAAAAAGAGAGTACAAAACTCGAGTGTCTGTAGACCTCTCACGACTGTGCCAAACACAGTCAATTATTTCCATCCGGGACGAAACATATGATTAGCTTGCTCAAATATCACTCTCTCTCGCGACCATGGCTCCACCCGTTGCTATGGGATCTGCCCAGACATGCGCACACCCGATTGATTTGAACGTGCACGAGGCAATAGGAAGAGCAATAGTACAGCAGAGAAATAGCACTAACAACTCACAGAAACTGCATTCACATCTTACAGTACCTGCATATCCAGTCAGCGAAGGCAAAAAAGGAATAAATGAAGCAATCAAACGAGAGGAAATATCGCGTGGCTTTTCCTCGAGTCGATGATGCGGTAGCGGTATTGTCTGCGGAGTGTAGTCCTCGTCAGAGTCAACAATGCTTTCATCACAGAAACTCTTCCATGCAAAACACTGGCTGAGTGAGTACTAAAAGCCATCCGTTTATAAAAGCCATCTGTTTATATTCCTAGTGATAAAGTTAGGTGTATTATTACATGTGATTGTGACTTGATGTTATTACATGCACCGCGCTCCTTCCTCTCCGCTTGTCTGAGGTAATTCGCGCGTTCATGTGTTTTGGGGGCGTGGCTTAAGAAGAAACCCAGAAGGGAGGGGGTGGAGTGAATGGAAAAGTTAGCTGTGTTTAAAACAGTGCTGAGAGGTATACAGACACTCGATTTTTATACTCTCTTTTTCAGAGTACTTACATTTTACTTATGTATTGGTATATAAGGTCAGTTTGAGCAAATTTGTAAAAAAGTTTTTTTGGATAATTCCTGCCTATTCTGCCTTTAAACGCATGCACACACACAGGCGGAGGGCGAATTCCAAACTGCGCGTCTGGAAGTTTTTCACTTCACATAAAAACTTTGTTGTTTTTCATTGCTCTATTCAGCAAATGTATGTTAATGGACTACAGTATGATACACATTAGCGCAACTCTCTCTATATTTTACACATGAGGCATTCTGATTTTTGAAGGGATAATTACGTCTGACTGGAGCTGGACCGGACACATTTAACCGTATGTGCGTACAGAAATCTGCTCAATTTAGTGCCTTTTTGTGGTTAAATTGTTTTAAAACACTTGAATGTTAACATTTGCAAGCCTTAAAAACACGTGCAAAGGATAAACTTTCCCTATTTAAATTAGCATATTAGTCTGCGAACGCATGCGAGACGAACCGTGGGTCGTGATCCGTACATATCACGGATCAACTGCGATCCGTCACAGCACTATTGTCCATGCTGTTAAGATAGAAAACAAAACGTCTCTCATGCCAAGCCAAGTTCCTGAGCTGGCAAAATGTCTCTGTTTTGATAAAAAAAACCTTGTGAACTCGAACCCCTTTTGCCTCAAGCAGAATCTGAGTAGTTTACAGCTAAATTTGATATCACCTGGATTCAAGAGGTCTCTATTTAAAGAGTTGTCTTTTGAAATTCTCTTACTTTTCTTATTTAAATGAATTCCATCTGGGAACGTTTTTGCTGTAATGTTAATAAAAAAAGTGAATCAAAGAAGAAGAATGAGATTGGGTGTCAAAGTGCTTAAAATCATATTCCTAACTCAATTTACATTGTGACAAAAATGCTTTAAACTTTAAAACCTGAAAAAATAGGATCATGAAGGGGGTTATGTCACTAATATCTCAAAGGCAATGCCTTCACTTCAATCTTAATTTGCTATTATTGCTGTAACCATTATTACATTATTACATGAAAGTTAACTGACTTAAGCATTAAATTGATCATTAGCATTAAATCAATGATCCTGTATAGCTCAGCCTTGCATTGCACTGAAAATCGAACACACATACTGATCAAATGTATACATTTCAATGCACTGTAAGTCACTTTGGATAAAAGTGTCTGCCAAATGCGTAAATGTAAAAGTATTTTGCGATAAAAGTCCTTGTGTGGCTCAACTGGTAAAGCACTGAGTTAGCAACATTAAAGTCATGGTTTTCGAACACCAGGGCAGGGAACACACAAACGATTATAAAATGTATAGACTGAATACACTTTATTAATTTTCTTTGGATAAATTAAAGTGGCCTACAAGAGTACTGTAAAATATTGAACATTAAATTGTTTGAATGTCTGCCTAAGCTGGAGGTGGGCAGCACTGCATGTTGTCTTTCCATAGGATCTATACAGTACATTAGAATTAGTGTCCCACATATTGACTGTTTTTCCATTGACTATACAGCCATTGTTCTTCTAATAATACCACAGGCGTGTTTACATTAGACACATGGCTGAACATCTTTGCCTTAAAAGCAACACAGTGACATAGGCACGTGGAAGTGCTAAATAATATCTTGTACAGGGTCATTAGAATCCATTTTAAGCCTTCATGATACTTTCGATTTATTGCCAGTGCCACCAGATCTAAAGCACGATTTCTGCTCAAAAGAAAACGTGAGTACTCGGGTGAAAGAAAACAAACACAATTTCATTTATAACACCATGGATGGGCTCATTTGCTGAATGAGGATTAAGCCGGGTCAGAGACTAAGAAAGATTAATTAATCACTGCTTGCAATTTAATTTGTTTTTGCAAAGAGCTTCTCTAAGACATTCACATCTGCATTGTCTTTATGGTTCCAGCCTACCATAAATACATAAAGGTTAATGTTTCAACTAGATTTGGATGTTAAGCACCTAAAATAATGTTCAAGCTTTAGATAGTTGTTATGTCATTGAATTATAGTTGTATTCAACTCTCTTCAAGTGTAACTGCTAATACCTAAAAGTCGAACCCATTCTCACCAAAAAGCGTACAAATGACACGCAGTGTTATTATCGTGCAATAGATACGCCAAATTCCGCTTTTGCATGCATATGATACGCCAGTCCTTCCCATTCACTTATATAGCGAATCGTTTCGTGTCGTTTTATTTATTGTTTTCTCATTTGTTTTCTGTTTTTTTTACCATTGTCCCTTGGGTTTAGGGTTAGAACAACTTTTTGTTATATAAAAATGACATTCTAACCCAAACCCCATCTCTCACCCCAACTCCAAGCAACCATGGCTTAAATATAGACAAAAACATAGAGAAACCTGTATATTAAATAACCTGCTTAAACAAATCTGAAATCTAACCCTAAACCCAAGCGAAAATGGTTTAAAAACAAAACAAATGAGAAAACAATAAATAAAACGACACGAAACGATTCGCCATATATGTGAATGGAAAGGACTGGTGTATCATATGCACGCAAAAGCAGAATTTGGCGTATCTATTGCACGATAATCACACTGCGTGTCATTTGTACGCATCTTGGTGAGAATGGGTAGAAAAGTCAGTGGTACCCATTTAAAGTCCCCATGAAATCAAAACTGACTATTTTTATTTTTTAATGAAATATTGCAGTACTCATTATAAAAACAATTCTGTGAGTAATTATTTAAAAAAATTCATGTGACCTTATAAACTTTAATCAAAATCTAAAAATGTACTTCTGCCCTTTTTTGGCAATCATTTCCTGATGACATCAGCTAGACAGCTTGGGTGGGATCAACTGTTAACCCTGTCCCCTCCAACTGTCAATCTGCTGCGAGTTTAATCTCTTAACGAAATGACTACTTTTTTATATCCAATTTTTTTATAATGGAAAATACAAGCAACGAATACTATTTTCCTCTGATATTCCGTTTGACACGGAAATACGAACACAATAAGGAAGTAAAGTCGATTGCGATATCCTGTTCAAGGGGACTTTAATAACACTCAAGAAAACTATAAATTATGCTAACATCTATTACGTCATTTCATCCATAAATAACAAAAAACAACAACTATGCAAGACCGTGACCAAAACATTATCCTTCCTAATGAAACAGGACTCAACTCTCCATCTAGCCAATTCTGTCAAACACAATCTTATTCACGAAGTCTTGCACAGTCATCTCAACACGGCCCTCCACAGCCAGTGTTCCCACTCAAGGTGACCTATTTAATGTTAATGCACAGTCACGTTCCCTCTTTCTTCCCTGTCCTCAATTCGGCTGATACGCTATAAAAATATTCGGCTCCACCAAAGGGAACAAGCTTTCATATTCAGATACTCTCCATCACTTGCAGAACCATGCGGTATGTGTATACACATCTGAGAAGAGTATATCAAGCACTTCAGCTTCACATTGCCAGCAGTCATTTAGCAGATCTTAAAAAATGAGCTGTTCAAATGCTAATCAGTGTGGGTGTGATTGCACATTGCTGACAAATAAATAAATTGCTGCTCCTAACATTGGATTTCTTTCCACTCTTTTTAATTAAGCACGCTTACAAAGAAAATACAGACTAAAACTGACCAGTGCAGTAGACTAGAGGATCATTGGATGTTTAATTGAGACTTACGCTTTAGTTTTGCTTTTCTTAAACTTTCAGTTTACTAAAATTTGAATACTTTCAGATTTTCCTAAAGGCTGCCATAAAAGTTACAGATTTTTATATAAACTTAAACTTTTCTCTTAAAATCTCTTTTCAGTCAAGCCATCCATAACACTGTATTTTAATGCAATGTTCATGTCTTGTGACGGCTGAGAAAAAAATGCTTTTTCTGTGTGCATACTTGGTCATTTTGGAAGAATAGTAACTAACAAAAACTAACAAACAAGTTGTGTATTTGTATATTGCAATACAAACATGCAATACAATAAACAAGAGACACACAAGAATCTGAACCAAATAAAGAACAGCAGTTGATGTGTTCGGTCACACACAATAGGGCTTTCATGGCCCCCTACTCTCTGGGATAGCATCACTTGGGCAGACTTGAGAGGAACAATGGAGATTTCAATGCCAATAGTTTGAAACAAGAGCCTTCTCAAAGAGGAACAGAGAACTGAGCTTTTTAAAGGTTGGTGGTACAGTTTACTATCAAAGAAAAGTCCTAGGGAAGTACAGTACATAACTAAACATGAGACAAAACCATTGCTTAACACATACTAATGACTGTAACCATATAAAATATGAATGAGTATGAATGCATAAAATATGAAACCTGTAAAGTTGTTTTTATGTTTGTTTGTGTATCAGTAGTTTGTGTATTCGTTCATTCACATTTTACATGACCCCATAAATTAATGACATGCTTACGTGTGTAATATAGAGCTGCAACTAACGACTATTTTTTCTGTCGACTAATCTAGCGATTATTTTTCCGATTAGTCGACTAGTCTAACGACTATTTTTTATTATTAATACAGTGTTCTTTTTTGATTAGCTATTTAATCTGTTGGATAATCTGTTTTCTACTCTCTGTCTGATCTGACAGTTATTGTTTGTTTTATTGTTTTTTAACACAACTGAATGCTATTTTCACATATTATCTGTTCTGTTGTCAGATATATAGGGGCAGTTTCCCAGACAGGGATTAGACTAGTCCTAGACTAAAATAAATATAAGAGCTGTCCAAACTGAAAACATCTTGCACTTTTAAAATACACCAGTGCCCTTAGTTTGGCCTCAAAATGCACACAAGTAATGTTTTTAGTAAAGCATGTTTGTTTAAACTAATTATATTTTTTAATTAAACTAAGGTCTAGTCCTAGCTTAAGCTAATGGAAACCACCCAGGGCCGGAGTCGGACTCATTTTCAGCCCATGGAGTTTCATGACTTAGACCGGCCCACTTTAGTTCATGACTGACTATATTAAAATAATACAGTTAAATCCTCAGTAGCATATACATAAGTGTGCAATAGTGAACTGTTTTCTGCATCCTTGCAATTCATTGTATTTTTTTAAATAGATAATTTCCAAATCAATGCAAATACAGTAAACAATTATGATTTTTGCTCTAATCTTGCAGCCCTAAGATAAGGTATTTTTATATTATTCAATTAAACATATTCAAAAGCTACTAAAAGGGAACAAATGTGTGTTTTCCCCTATATTTCTTTTTAAAAAAGGTGGGTCTTGAGATTACCTGTTGGGTTGAAAATGTTAGAAACCCCTGATATACAGAATACACAAGCAAGATTTATCAAGTATGCAGAGGAACAGGAGGAAAAATAAAAAATCCTTATCTTAATTTTTAGTACTTGGATCATGTACATTGCCAAATACCTTTCATAAAAGAACAAATATTGAATGGACTTGTTTTACTTAAGAAAACATTATATTTTAATATGAAACGTTTTAAATAAACTGATGAGTTTTGCATCAAATAAGTTTTTGTTATCAGAAGACGATGAATAATATAACTATTCATAGATCATTCATTATTTTTCTCATTTTCATTTAAGTGGCCGTTCGTATCAGGTCGCGCATCTAGACGCGCGGCAAACGCCCTCAAATACAGACGCATCTGAATCTAAACTCGTGTTCACAGGCGAGCGCTTTGAAAAGCAACCCGTGCGTCTTGCGCTAACATTTTTAAAGCCGGCAAATTACGCGAGTGGGGCTGAATAAGTGCTGGCAGCAGCAACCTTCAACCCGGTGGCATGACAACTCACAATTCGGCGCAAATTAAAAAATTGCCATTACACAGAGTTACTACAGAAGGCATGCGCGGGCATAGGAGAGAGAGCTCGCGCACAAGCACATAACCTGTTTGTGTGGGAAAACACTGCTAATCTTTCATGATAAACTCGAATCAGTCGTCTTCTCTGCCAGTAACAGCTGACGTTTACGTGAAAATGCAAGTACAAAACACAGCCAACTTTTAATTCTTTCATTCAGTGTCATGTATGAGAGGCGCTGTCTAGGGGCTTCACGCAGAGAAAGAGAGAGAGAGCGCGCGTGCACAAGAGAGGCACCACCGAGCGCGCACAACAATAAATGAAGCCGTTTTAAATGAAAATAAAAATGTAACGTTAAATGTTGCGGCCATTGTTGATTTTGTGGCGCACACAAACAAATCAATGTATGGATAACACTGCCAGGAGCAAAAGCCGCCATTAAGCGAAATGAATGTAAACAGCGACGCGTCGACGCATTTTACGCATGTCGACGTATTTTCATAGTCGACGTAATCGATGACGTCGACGCGTCGTTGCAGCACTAGATACAAATACAACCATTCAGTTCATTTAAATTGGACATTTCACAGGACATTTTTTAAGATGTCAAATAAACCTTTGGTATCCCCAGAGTGCGTATGTGAAGTTTTAGCAAAAAAAAAAAAAAACATAGATAATTTATTATAACATGTTAAAATTCCCACTTTGTAGGTGTGGGCAAAAATGTGCCGTTTTTGGTTGTGTCCTTTTAAATGCAAATGAGCTGATCACTGCACTAAATGGCAGTGCTGTGGTTGGATAGTGCAGATTAAGGCGAGGTATTATTTTAATAAAATCCCCTACTGACATCACAAGGGCAGCCAAATTTCAATGACCTATTTTTTTCTCTTGCAGAGAATGTTTTACAAAAACGAAGTTACTGAGTTGTTCTTTGTCACATTTTCTAGGTTGATAGAAGCACTGGGGACCCAATTATAGCAATTAAACATGAAAAAGTCAGATTTTCATGATATGTCCCATTTAAAACATTCAGTAGAAAATATTGATTTTCAAGCATTCATTTTTGCTTTAGATTAGTGAGATATTGTACACTATGATTAATCTTGAAGGTTCTAAGGATCTGTGTGAAATAAAAATGAATAAATAAATTGAATTGAAGCATCATATCTTTGATTTGTTGTATTAATGCACAAATGAACTGTACATATCGAGTATGCAGATTGTACAGTATGTAAATTAAACTCAATGATACAAGATGTCTGTGAAATATGTCAGGTTTGTTCAATCTGAATGGGGTGTGTTTGATGTCAAGAGTGTTGTTCTACCAAGCCTGTTTGTAAGTGTTTGTAAGCTAAAAGTAACAAAATGCAATCCAGTTTCTAAATGAAAAAACATTCAGATGTTTTCAGTTTTTTCAAGAACTCAATTTTTACAGTCAAACATTCAGGTTTGAAGCAAAATCCAAAAGTCCTTTTAGCAGTGGCGGCCCGTGACTCCTTTTTTTTGAGGGCGCACGATGCGAAGTTCGTCACAGCATGTATGTACCCCGTCATGTGTGTGGTTCGTAATTTCAAAATGTGTGTTAGGCGCGTCGAGTGAACCTATGTGCATCACGTGTCTTGTCAAAAAAAGTGCCTGCTGCAGACACGTCTAACGGGTTTATGATAAAAGAGACGCTCTCGTGTGCCAGATCCTCGCATAATCTCATGCGTAATCAGAGTTTACTGTTAATGGAGTGTCTTGCGTGTATTTTCTGAACGTGAGCGTCTCCTTTATCATAAACGGTTTTGACGCGTGTGCAGCATGCACTTATTTTGACAAAACATGTGATGCACATGGTTCACATGACCCAACAAACACATATTTTGAAAACACGAGCAACACACATGACACTCCAAATACTTATTTTGAATTAGCGCCCCTCGAATGAGCAGTCACGAGCCACCACTGTCTTTTAGTAAAGTCAATATTTCTGATATTGACATATTTCTGACCAACAATTAAACTTGTCATCAACTGTAACATAACTTTTGTTTCTTAAGCTCAATTTGCACTAAAAATGTTTTTCGTGGTTGTGATGCAAAGGTTGGCATGTGCCTCACGCGACTCTGTCTAGAGTCCCTCCCCGAGAGAATCGTCAGTCTTTATCGCTTGATATCGATTGGTTATTTTAACTAGAGGGCGGACTTAGGCACAAGAGCGGCCATATTGGGTGTTGCAATGTCCTCCTACAACAGTGCTTAATCTTTGGTTTCATGTAGCTCTCCAGTGCAGACCCCATGTATGTGAATGGCTTACAGTCTTTTTTAAGTTGGGGACTAATATGCTAAAAAGAATCAGTCACTTATGGTTTTAACTAAAATCAAATGCATTCAATAAAATAGAGAAATCGATGTCTGACCCAAAAGCAGAGGCACAGTTTATGTTTTGGCACATTAAGGAGTATACTTGCTACTGTATGTATCATTATCATAACAATAATGCATGGAAACCTTGAATGGGAAAGCACAATTATCCATGAAAATAGGGCTATATTCATTTCTTTTTGTCATCCAATCACTGTCATGTTACAGCAACCTGATTATTTAAGTTGTCTAATGTCAAAATCAATCGACAAAGATTTCAAAGACATTTGAAAGACAGATATTTGTCTACAGTCTGTGATTCAGTGACAGTTCCATAAGTCAGTATTGAACAATGAAAAACTTTAACCTTTTTCCTCAAAGATCTATGTACTCTAATTACATGCATCTCTACAGATAAGATGTGTGCTCCTATTGCTCAGCTGGTAAAGCACTGCGTCAACAGTGCAAAGGTCATGGGTTCGATTCCCAGGGAACACACATCCTCATAAATGTATAGCTTAAATGCACTATGAGTCACTTTAGATAAAAGTGTCCACTGAATGTCAAGATAAGAGCATGCATTTTCTCCGTGCACATCGAGGTCAGTGAAATCTAAAGTGTAATGAGCCCTAACCATTCTGTGGCACTGTACTGTCATTCATCATCATACCAGGCACCCAGCCACACAGTTGCCGCCTGCCCAGACGTGAAGACACATCCTGGGCATGCAACCATGACTTAAATACCAACAGTGGGAATATTGAATAAAACATTAACCTCCCAAGACCTGGTGTGTCCACATATGTGGACATCACGATTTTTGTTGTTTGCACCATAATACTTCATTCTGTGTAACTGGAACTTGTTGTACACAAACATGGACAATTACTGCTTCGTCTTCAAAGAAAAATATTTGGTTAATATATTTATTGGTTCTTCCTAACCCCAAATAGCTGGAAGAAATCTAAAATGCAAGCCAAAACAAAGCTCGCGTCTTAGGAGGTTAACAAGCGGGCAGTTTTAATAATGTATAAATAATAATCCACCGTTCAATCTCAGATCCAAAGTAGCTTGTATACCAAACACTATAACAAGCTGTTTTGAAAATCAATGCATACCGTAGAACAGAAGAATGCACTGCATCTTCAAACAGTGCATCAGCACTTTCTCACTGGTTTGACAATACATCTATATTTATCTTATTGTGGGTTAGTCTAGCAATGTTCAACTGTCTAAAAATGCCTTGCAAACAATGAAGAGGATATGCCAACTAGGCCAAAAGCAATACATTTGGAGGAGCCCACAAATTTTAAAAGAACCAGTTGCTAGGGAACCATGCCATATTACAATTGAAAATATATTTCTAGAAAAATATATATCAACAAATGTACTGTTAAAGAGTTCAATCATATTTACAAAACATTATGCAACACTTCTGAGTTACACCCTCAAGGCTCATAAATTTTAAGTCTCAGACTATTTTTTCTTAAGAGTAAAATAATAACTAACCTCACTACTAACCATTAAAGAGTATTAACAGATGCAGACATGCTTTTCTGCACACACACTACAGCTAAGTGTTTTGTGCAGGCAAGTATGACTATATAGGTTACATATATACCCGACTATGTTTAAATCAACAAGTTGCAAACGCATGTATTACCTTGTGCCTGCATTTCAGGACCACCCCATAGGCTCCTTTGGAGAGAAAGAAAATATATTTTTTGTAAATCCGTTCAGTTTATAGTACCATACCATATACATTTATATCTTATGTACATGCACCTTATTTTATCAGCAATTCACCAATTTTTACATGGATACTGACAAATCACTAATGCAACAAGAATGGAAAAAAATTATTTCCTTAAGTCATCAAAGACCCTGATCACGTGTATTGAATGTTAAAAGCAAAAGATGCACTCACCCTCTCCTACAATCCCAAGGACCTCAAATTTATTCATCACATTACCGATGTAAGGAATCTTCATCAAGTCAAAAGATGGCGAGATGGTGCATGTCTGGGCCGAGAGGATGGGAAGGCCGGACGATGGGACAGAAATTTGTGCTTGAACGGGTCATTGCAGCAAAAATCCGCTCCCGGTTGGTCACAATGCGCTTCCTTATAATCCACACACACATACGGACAGACATTCCTGCAGACTAACACACAATGCACACACACATGCAGACACACACTCGGTCACCTGAGGAAGACGAGGACAGGAATGCATGAAAAGGTTTGGCAAAGAAGAGGTCAGAGTTTTCATGAATATTGCAACAATACATACTTTGTAAAATGTAAATGACTCACATGCATGATGTGCATCAAATGATGCTACTTAAGACCATTTTACTGAGACAGGACGCATACACGATTGTCGTGGTTTGTTTTGCCTACTGGCATTGCAATTTTCCAATAGTGTGGGGAATAACAAACCACAGAGCTCGAGAATTACAGGTGGGTGTGCTTCAGAATTCATCCCTTAACCAAAAGTCAGTGATGTAATATGATGATAACACACATGCCTGAATGGCTGTCACCATGTCGGACAGCTATTCATCTACCTTCATTTGTGATGACCAGTTTTTGAAACATTGCACATGCGTTACGCAGGTCACGTCGTGACACCCAAAGCTCCTTGTATATGTTTTGCATTGTGCATAGCGGGGGGCGCGTGTCTGCATTTGATGTGTTGCGCGGTATGCGTGTGCGCGCGCTAGAATATTTGTAGGTCGATGAAAAGTTTATTATTTTACGCATTATATTCATCTAAGCATAGGCAATGATTGTGTTACTGCATTAAGAAATGACTGACAGCCCACACCATTCACACCCACTCTTGAATGAACGGTAAAAACACGGTGCGGTAAAAATCACAACGATTTATTGAGCGCCCAGCTATCTAAACATATATCGAAAATGATACGCAAATGTGCATGACATAATCTATAACAGGTGACTTCTGTCTTTTGGTGCGTGTGGGCAGGGAACGCGCGAGGTGCGCGTGTCTGTCAGAAAAACGCCAAACACATCCAACGTCCATCAACGAATAGCCTACGCGTAATAACAACAACCGCTGTACATTACAGAAATATATCCAACAACAATACTCACTTATATCCGAGACAACGATGGGCAAACTCTCCTCTCACATCGCCAAGTAACGATGTTTTCATTTTCACCTGCAGTGGTAACCCATCATCGCAGCTGCAACAGTATCCACCTTCATTCTGAGACATTGACAACCTAACAGCGGCGAAATTACAGATCCCACTACGGCAAAGGCTCCCGTTATGAATATTAATCAAGTCACGCTGACGTTGCCTGGTTACCTTTCTGGTGTGTCCTATCGCGTAGCCTCATTAATGTTAATGAGCCAGTGCCTTCGCGGTAGTAGGTTGCGGAATGTCGGTATCGACTGAAACGGCACTAAACTGACTGACGTGCTGTTCACCAATGGCATTCGAGTGCAGATCGGAGCCGAACCTCACTGTGGCCAATCAGAATGGAGGAACGCTCGATGCTCCAGAAGGGGAGGAACATTTGCGGATGGGTTCGGTTGAGCAATGTTAACATGCGCTATCTATCTATCTATCTATCTATCTATCTATCTATCTATCTATCTATCTATCTATCTATCTATCTATCTATCTATCTATCTATCTATCTATCTATCTATCTATCTATCTATCTATCTATCTATCTATCTATCTATCTATCTATCTATCTATCTATCTATCTATCTATCTATCTATCTATCTATCGACATTATTATGTTTTTTACAGATTATAAATCATAGTGGATAATCTATAATTCTGCCATTTTGGGTATTTCCTTGTCAACCTAAATAATCGCACTATATCATAATTTAAATCCTTACTAATGTAATATTTTGATTGATCTTCCCTTTAGTTTACAATGTGATTGTGGGACACGGTCAAACCAAACTCATGGATTGCTTTTTCAAGGAAAGCGCGTGGTGCCATCTAGCGATAATCCCTATTTGAACAATACTGTCGTTCTCAATTTTGTACCTCAAGGCTCCCCACACAGCAAATTTCTATCCCATAAATTAGTTTAAAACTTTGCATAACCCAAAAGATATATGTTATAAAATAACCAAACACTGTCTTAATACATATTTTTTTTACAGTCTATTTAATAGGCATCCGTGAATAAGGCTTAAAGGGGACATATCATGAAAATCTGACTTTTTCCATGTTTTAGTGCTATAATTGGGCCCTACCTGTAAGTGCTTGTATCAACCAGAAAATGTAAACAACCCAGTAACTTAGTTTTGGTAAACTGTTCTGCAAGAATGTGAAAAAAATAGGTAATTGAAATTTTGCTCCCCTTGTGATGTCAGAAGGGGATAATACAGACCCTTAAATTTTAAATATTTTATCTTATTAGATAATGTAAATTTAAATGAACTTACACACATAAATGAGGCACATTTTCTCTATCAAGTAATATAAAATTAACTATTAAAAACTATTTAGATTAATAATGAAGTTACAAGCTGGTCTTTAAAAAAATAATAAACACTCATTTTAAATTATGATATTGTCATTTCTGGCACTTTTATAGATATCAATTATAATATAAAATAATACTATATATTATATTATTATGCATTTAATTTTCAAATTACTCCAAATTTACGTAACACAGTACTTTATAAATGTACGCATTAATATTTAAGTTTTTTTTAAAGAGTAATGCGAGTTATTTTCAGTTTAATAAATTCGATTTTATTTTTTTACTGAATTCAACTGAACATAGTCACATAGAAGTACCCATCTATGCTTGTCCGCCTGAGTGGGAACAGATTCAGAAATGAAGATGGCAGGACAGAGCTTGACATTTTTGCAAGGAAAATATGCAATTTCTGAATGCAGAACTTCTCAGTCATAAAAAACACCTGCAAGGCATTCAGCCAAGTAAGAAAAAGTAATGCAAAAGTAATGTAAGTATTACTTTCCATGAAAAGTAACTAAGTAACGCAATTAGTTACTTTTTTGGGGAGTAACTTAAATTGTAATGCATTACTTTCCCCAACACTGGCAATGTGATACTTCCTGTTTCCTTTTCTGTCCATATATCCTATAATGGATGTCTCGTTTATTCCAGGTTGAGGACCCTCCATATACCACATCCTTCAGAGGATGCAACCTCTGGAGGACGAAAAAATTCAGCCTTCTGAAACGAGACACAGCTACAGAAACGCAGAAGTACTGTCCAACATTTACATGGTGAGCAAACATTAGTGTCACGTTTTTACTGATGCAGAATGAATGTGTACTATTGTGACTGTCATTCACTGAACTAACAGTTCTCTCAGAATTTCTTTATTGGTACAATCAAATCGACAATCTCATATTTACAGGAGATAAAAATATAAATATCTGCTATTTTAAATATATATATATGTTGCATTTAATACGAATAACAATTGATGACATAACACTAAATAGAAATTATAACACTGCAATTACATTTCCCACCACAATGTACCACTGGAAATGGCTCAGGCAACCTGGATAAATTCCTAACACTGTCAAACTCATTGAGCAAAACATTTAAATGTATTTAAAAACACATTATACTGCAAAACAGTGATTTTGTTTTGCATAGTGCTCTGAGGGTTACCTTTTTTTTACTTTTATTTACCCTCACTATCCCATAAACCTTGGATTCCTTTTTTTAATATAGCCTTCTGAAAGAAAGAAATCCCCTTGCACATGATGCTTGAAAAACAACTCTTGACATCCATGTCATCTCACTCATTTGTTAATTCATAAATCTCAACAGCCCAATGTCTGTCTTTCATTTTTCCCATCTGTGCCTAAAATCAGCCATGTTATAGAGAAAGCTTCCTGTTTGGGGGTATGTTGCATGGGCCTTGAAGGGAGAGAGAGAGAGAGAGAGAGAGAGAGAGAGAGAGACCACAAAATGTAGACATCTTAATGGAAGGTGCTGGAATCCTTTCATGTACTGGAGCAGACTCCCACAAGTGTACGCTGGTTAATGACCTTTTTTACGGCTGTTTGGAATGTTTATGACAACTCTGAATGGGATTCACAGCTTAGGACAGAAGAATGAGGAGAAGAAGAGGGGGAGAGAGATTGTCTAGTCTCCAGACAGAAGTCGAAGAAGAGGAGGTGAGAGTCTAAAAGCAG